>NC_086154.1:203084501-203387532 GCF_035149785.1 Candoia aspera | reverse complement strand
TATTGAGTACTTACACAAGTAGAAAGCAGGTATAATTTATAATAATTTTATATAATAATTTTAGGATAAATAAAAATAATAGATAAACTATGCAGAAACTTTTTGATCTACAAAGTAAGCCTTTAGTTTAAAAAGTTTCAACGTACATCTCTTCACTATAGTATGTAAATTATAGCATGTAGACTATAAAGCAATCAAAACTTTTCTTTCAAAGTTTAGCACCAATTTTCAATAAAATTTCAGGAACAGGTATCATAAATATGTTCCTTAGCTGGCAGGTGCCCATGGGTTCCTCATAATTGTTCAGGATAGGAACTTCCACCTGACTTTAGCGCAAAGATTTCCATATACTGGTGTAGGCTTTCACAGCCAGTATCTGTTGCGCAATGTTAAGCTTCAAGGTTTAGTGACTGTGGTCTAGACAACAGATTCCCTGACGTTTCACCAGCAGCTGTAGCTGGCATCTTCAGAGGCAAGGTTGGGAATTGATTCCTGGTTGGTCCTGCTTTTGGGCAGGATCTTGGTGTGGCACAGGGTAGGTAACCTGGCTTTGTTAACCTTCAGACTTTCCTTTTTCTTGTTGAAGCTGTTGGAATGTTTATGGATTTCAGTAGCCCCCCTGTGAAGACATACGTAATAATTTGATGTTGTTTGACAGCATTTGTGTGTCCTTGAATTGAATTTCATGATCATTATGGCGTAGCGCATGTTCCACTACTGATTATTTTTTGAGCTGTCCTAGTCTGCAGTGCCTCTTGTGTTCCTTCATTCGTGTGTGGAAACTGTGGTTTGCAGTACCAACGTATAGCCATCCACAGCTGCAGGGGATGCTATAGACAGGAGCCCAGTCAGTCCCTGCTCAGTTGCCTGTGGTCTGCAAAGCAGACCATATTGCCTCTGAAGATGCCGGCCACATTGCCCAACAAAGATTTCAATTTAACTGTACTTTGAATAACTAGATTCCTTCCTCCCAAGGCTTTGGCAACTTACCTGACATTTTGAATCTGAATCTCTCTCTCTCTCTCTCTCTCTCACACACACACACACACTCCTTTATTTAATCCTGAGCAAAAATAGCTGAAGATATTTTGATACCCTGCATGAGGAGATTTAGAGCATCATGCCTAGCCATCTGTTTTATGCTTAATGTAAAACTCTATCTTTTTTGGGGGGATGCTGTTTTCTTATACTCATTTATAATTTCTTCATCCTGCAACATTATCCAAATCACTGTAACAAAACATTACAATAGTTAAAAAGCCATTGCTCAGCACCAGCATCTGTTTTTAATGTAAATCTAAAAGAATCCTGTGATGCTAGATCCTGATGTTTTTGGCATGTCAGCAGCACTCTAACTGAAATTTAGCAATAAAAAAGATGTAGCCCAGTCTATAGGACTATCTAATCAATCATTCCATCCTCCCACTGCCACAGCACCCATTCTATCGTCCCACTGCCACCGCATTCAGATTTATCAACTTGAGCAGATAAAAATAGCTTCCTGCTTCACTCACTGCAGGAAAGCATCATGTCTTTTCTCCTAGTGCTGCTAGCTACACACACCAAAAAAGAGTGGCATGGATTGCATGAATATTTGTGACCTGTTTGCTGCACTCTGTAATTTACAGAATCCAGATTAGATGAAGTAGAAGCTGTGGGCCGATTGTGCCTGTTCAATGTGGGGCTCTCTCACATTTGGAAAAGATTCAGGTATTTCCCCCTACAGTGCTAGCAAACCAAGAGGAGCAAACCCAATCAAGGTTTAAAGTAATCTTGACTTCATTCATACCATGGGATGGGGGCGGGGGGCATGCAGAGGAACACATCCATTATCAAATGGATTTTCCTGGCTGATAGAAATTCTGTTTCTGAATTTGGCACACCTGGCCTATAATTAATTGTTTCTTCTCATGATATATCCATTGCTACAGGGTATCCCTGTTATTTCCAGACATTTAACAGAGATTTGCTGAAACATACATGGAAGAATCATTTCCATATCATGCCCTTAAAACTAATGCAAGAAAGTACTAATAAAAACTATTATGAAGTTCTTGCTTAATATTTCATAAAGCATATCTTAACTATATATAGTATATAATATATAGTATATATATCACATTATTAAGCTCTGTGTGTGTGTGTATGTGTGTGTGTGTGAACAAATAAATTCCAGCTTGAAATACTTTACTGGAGTGATATATATTAGGATTTAGTCCACAAAATCTGTGCTTGCATCATAATCCTTGCTTTTTCTGAATAATCTCACCTTCTATTACTGAACCATGTAAGAGGTTCCAAGGAGTCAGTCCTCATTGCCAGCAAAAAATAAACTTTGAAGTCTTTGCTTCAAAAAGAACCACAGATGTTTCAGTAATCACAGGAGTGAGCCTTGTAGAAAAATAGTGTGAGAAGGAGCCTTTATAGTTTTACTAAATTTTATGGTTTTGAAGTTTTCCTTTTTCCATAAACTTTACAGTAATGAAACCCTGTCCTTATTTCCTATCTTCTTCAGTATTCTAGTCTGATTAAATATACAGACTTTTATCATTTACAAGGAAAAACTTATAAAATATAATGAAAACAAAAGTGGTCCTTTTGCAAAGAATGATACGCATTTATATCATAAGGTATGGCTTCCATAATTAAAACCTAACTCCTTGGTAGAATGTCACAGCAGTTCACAGTACCCAATTGATCTTGGCTGACCTTGAAAAAACTAAGCAGAGTCTGCCTTGATTACTACTTGGATGCAAGACCACCAGAAAATCCTCAGGCTATGGACTAGACTGAGAAATCTAAAAAGCATCCTGGAAGAAAGCAATGCCAAATGATTTCCTTGTTATTTAGAGGGCATTTGTGTATATCCATGTAGATGTTAGAAGTTTAGCTGACATCAAAGGAGACTTTACTGATAGGACATTATTTTGGACACCAGCCAAAATATTTATTTTCTGTGCAAATGCATATGTATTACCCCTTCCCCCAATCTACAGTGATAAAATGTTATAATGACATTGAAAATGATGATCTACTTCATTTTTCAGCCAGAATAACATAGCAGAAATAGCTATAATTATTTATGCCTGATATTATTTCTTCCATATATTCATGTTTACCTTCACAATGCCTTTCTTCTTTCCCTTGGACTACCCAGCTTTCCCCACCTCTCTCAAATTCCTGGATTTCAAAGGATATGCATGCATGAGTCTGTTGATGGAGGGAAGTTGGTGGAAATCTCACTCCAACTTTCAGTAGGGCTACCATATCTGGCAGCAAAAATCCATATGAATTCTGCTGAACATCAGGAACTCTGCAGCCCAGATATAGTAGCACTACCTTTATGAGTGCAGGGTAAGCTGTAAACCAGTTAGCTCTTGGACTTGACTCTGATTCGAAATCCTACCAACATTTAGAAATAAAATATATTCTTCTTGACCAACTCTAAAACACATGGGTTTTGAGAAATTTCAGGAGCTTGATGTTGTCTTGCAACTGCGATTTGCCTGCTCTGTCTGCTGCAGATTGCTCCTTGATTGTCTCCCTCTCCTGGGTGCTGCCATGCTCATCTCAACTCTAGTTTCTTCAGCTCTGAAGTCATCCTCATCCTCCTTTCTTCTACACCACAATTTTCTCTTTACCCAAGCCCCTTTTTAAAGGGCCAGGTCATCCAGTTTCTTAAAAGGAACCCAGGAAAAAAGAACATCCTGAATTAAACAATGCTTAGTTTGAAACATTGAATCTTAACATATTATCTACCTCCCAATCACCTGAGGCAGGTATCTTTTTTCACCTGGCCCTGACTCTGAAGGAAAGATAACCAAACTAAGCTAATAAAGTGTGTATTTCAAATATGGAAAAGCAAAAATGAAACTGCAGTGAAGCTCCTTGCCTTGCCTTAAGATTAAAGACAGCAATGATATCACTGTTAGTATCAAGCATATCCAAAAATTCTCCTTCCATGAAATGAGGATGCTTAGTGGACACCTTAGGGGACAATGTGACAACATTTATTTTTCTCATTAAATGAAGGTGTTATGAAGTGTTGACCTGACCTGAGACAGGAGAGCAACATCAACAACATATTTACAACTTGACAAAGACTCATTATTCAGTGGCCTTGTGGAGATCTTTTGTTTAGCCACAGACACATGAGCACTAGTGCTAACTATTCATTTTATCTGCTTCTGGGTGTCTTTTGGCCATGGCTAAACTGCCACAGTAGAAATTGGAGTGGATTCTATATAAATGAATTAATTTCTGGACCAAGAATTCAGACACTCTTATGTACAGTGTGTTCCAGAGGTCATGCAAATTGTCATGACATCTTTTGTCCAAAACTTTTATCTGTCTTAGTCTTCCTCTTACTGTCTCTGCTTCCACCATAACCCCCACCTATTTTATTTTTTTACTGATACAAGAGAGTTAACAGTGACACCACTTCATTTTTTTAATGTTCATTACTGTGTCTCTTAATTTAATATGCAGATTAAATGGGGCAGCAGCCAATCCTAAATGGCACTTTTTACATCAAAGAATATGAAAGATTTCCCTGAAACATTTTGGTCTTAAATGACTTTTTTTTATGTTTCTCATTTAAACTGGTTAACTTCTTATGCAAGACAGACTGTGCGGGTCTAAATCTGCACCTATGTTAGCAATTATTAGGGTTTATTAAAGTAGCTGGAAATGATCCTGATTTAAAATAGACCTGGGACATTAATGAAAAGTCCCTTATGTTCAGTTCCTACTGAGTTGTCGGAATGATTTGTCTGATTTGATCTGATACATTTTATTTTCTATATCAATATTTTTGTCTTGCAAATGTTCAGTTGTGACTGGAAAAAATGAAGCCATTTGGTGCCACTCTTTTGTGGAGATCCACAAGCAAATATGATTGGAAGATGAACCCTCAGTCTCATCCCTGGAAGCTAATTAGCAGATGCTTCTCCCCATGGCAACTCTCTTCAGAATAGAAATCAACATGAGCAGAAAGCCTTGAACCATCTCTGTGTTTTTTGTCTTCTGCATCGTAGCTGAAGATTATTATTGAGTGGCTTCCTTTCTGCTTCACCTTCTTCTCTGAGTTGGTTTCCTTGCAGCTTCCTTTCTGCTGCATTGAGGGCAATCTAGTAAAGCGATTCGGAGTCAACAGTTTTCTGCATTCTGGCAGGCACTGGACAACTGCAATTAATATGGAGGGGAAATGTTATATAAATCTGCCGTTGTTCAAAGTGGGTAACATTTGGAAATAATGCTATCAGGCTGAAGCTGGCATTGTGTCTCTTGAGTTATCATATATTATTGGTCTTGGCTTTGTACATTATGTTTTTATACATACTGTTTCCTTGCCTCCCCTGTCTTTATTGCATTGGGGCCCATGCATGCAATCCAAAAAATTTGAGCACGAGGATTTAGTTCATATAAACTTGCATTTAGACTGACAGAAAAGTAAACCAAGGCTGGATTCCTAATTTGTATTTGTTTAACAAAGCTAGATTGTTGACTATAAACTGTCTTCACAATGCCAGTGGTTTGTCTACATATTTCTCTGGAAAAACAAAAAAGTTTTTAAAAAAGTTTCTAGACCATATGTTTGATAGGAAGGGGTCGTAGAAATAGCACAATTCTAATCTTCGTTCTTGGTTCATGAATTTAAAGCTACCAATAAGTGCTATTTCCCTCCAGTGAGAGAAACTCTGTGGATCAGCTTACCAAGCATGGATGTCTGCAGGGGAAGGCAAAATGGGGGCAAGTGGTATCACATGCATTCTGACATCTTTGTGACATCACTGTGGCTTTTATCAAATGACTACGTTACCAACCAGATACACCATTAATGCCACAGGCCCCAAGTATCCTTTGTCTGGAGCCCATTCAAATTTAAAACGTAATTGGTATTTCTAAGCCAAATATGGCAATGCCGTATGCAGGGTAAGGTTGTTAAGTAACAGTTATAGAGTCTTCCATCTCAGATGTAGTATATCTCTAATCCCAGGTGCCAGGATTGAGCATCAGGTTATATTTCCCAAATGTCCTGCTTGTGTCATGTCCCAGAAGCATCTGTTTGGTCAGGGTGGGGACAAAAAGATATCTAGAGAGATGTTTAATCTTACCCAGCAGGGCTGTTCTTGCTTACTCTGTCATCAGAAAGGCATATGGTACACCCACAAAGAGTCCCAGAGATATACATTTACAGCTAATGGTGTTCCCAACAATGGTGGCTGCTCACAAGTTCTGAACAGGGTATTTTAGCATCAAAATGAGGAATAAATCTGAAGTAGCTTGGAGCCACTAATACAAAGACCCCCTTGCTCCCCTAATACTGGGATTTTCAGTTTTTCTTCCTTGGACCTGGCACAGGAATTCTTCTTTCCTTTGCAGCTGTCCCTCTACTCCATCATCATCATCATCATCATCATCATCATCATCGTCACTGTTGTTGTTATTGTTATTTAATTGCCATATCCCGAACAATTGGGATATACCTTTTTCCTCCTGCCTTGTGCAAGCCAAACAGTGTAGCATAAATTGTAAACTCGGCCAAATAAATTGGTTAGGTGAACTTCTAGGGGATGTGTCTCCCAGATTAATTTTTGTGACCCCAGATCATGTCGCTGAGATTTTTATGACAAAAACTTCAGTTTGCAATGGCAGGAATTTTCACACTTTTAATTTTTTCCCAAGTTACATCTCATCCCCTTTCCATAAAGGCACCATAAAATTCCTTCCCCCAAGGATATTGTTGCATCATTTCTAAGCTCCTGGGAGTCCTTTGAGGCTGAAACAATAAAGGAAGTGCACCCCCAGTACTATCAGTTGCCCCGCATTTTGTAACTGGCATGTCATATTGAAAAGGTGTTTTTTTCTGGCAACGAACTACCACCCCTCTCCCCAAACAGGCACTTAGAGAAGGATTCCAAAGCACACTAATAGACCCATGACAGAACTTATAGCATATAAGCAAAAAGCCCATAACCTCTACAGCATATCAATTTTTACTTCAGAAGGTATAAGAGCAATGCATGACTATCTAAATGAAGCATATGAATTTCTGGCATTGAGGGAGCCATATCAGACAAAGTTTTGCACTAGAGTTCCGACTGAATCTTACAAACTGTTGTTTTATTGTTTATTATTGATTGATTGCATGTCTAGCCCAACTTTTCTCTGAGGGTTCAAACTGGCTTCTGTGGGAGATAGGAGTGCCTCCCTTAATTTTATCCTTAGAGCAACTCCAGGAGTCAAGCTGAACAAGGGAAGCATGGCAGGCTCATAACCATCTTATGTGCTCTGTGGTCAAAAGGCAACTCAAACCTAGGTTTTCCAAGTCCAATGCCTTAACCCCCCTACACCCATCCTCCACTGATGTTCGTGGAAGTCTAGCATAGGAGGAAGCTGCTGGCGGTGCTTGGTAAGCTTCCTGGAGAACAATGGTGAGACAAAAGAGTGCTGCTCTATTTACAGATGGGCAAACCTTGCTTTGAGGACCTGCAGTGAGAGGCATGCCCCGACAGCCGGGAGGATGTTTACAGAGTCTCCAAATGGGAATATACAGAAGACACAATTACCAAATAACTATTTTGGCCCGTGTGTTCCTTTACTTACAGAGCAATGTTTCCTGCAAGCATTCAGGGTGGCTTGGAAAGCCTTCAAGGCAAATGGCACTTTTTGTTGACACACTGTTAGGCCACACACAGAGCTCCCACTGACATACATACACATGCTTGTGAATGTGCAAACAGCTTGCAAAAACACATCCTTTATGCCTCCTGTCTTTCAGCGCGCATCTCTGAGAGCCTGGCTTCTCCCCATGTGCCTTTCGAACCTTTGTGATTAACTATTTGGACAGAACATTTGGAGCAAAAGAAGATGACATTCCTCAAGCTATCATGATGAATCAAAAGATGTCATCTAATCACCCTGTGGAAAGGTCTTGACTACCCAACTTGGTGGTCTTTGAGGCATTTTGGAAATGGGAATGCTCAGGTGTCTTAAAGTCTCTGTTTACTGCCCCCCATGTACCACAACAAAGGAAGGAAATTTCAACAGACATTAAAACATCTGTTCCTTGAATACTGGTTACAGTGGAGGGGCTCAGTCTGTCCCAGGGATGCACATGTTCTCTATTCTAAGTGCACCTAGCTGGTAACCCATTCCATAAAGAAGAGAATGTCCAGGACCTAGCTGAGCCTCTAGGTTAGTTGAAACTGTGCTGTTTTCTGAGCTCAGTCATTCTGGGGTGGAATTGTCTCAAAGGGAGGAATTAAGAAAGCTTTGTGGGATCTCCCACCAAATACAGCGTGTTGGAAATTAGCTTGGTCGCAAAAGGTTGGGATGTAGCACCCAAGCAGACAGCATGAGGCTCAGGGCTGCATGTGGCCCCCAAAAGCTGGGGGTATCACCTCTAGGGCTCCTCCAAAACTTGCCAGCAGATTTGAACTTTAAATCAGATAGATGAGGAAATGGATGAATGCAACCAAATTAAGCAAATTTAGTTTTTATCATGATCTCATTTGCTGCTTTGATCAGGCCCTGGCAACACTGGGGAGAGTAATCCTGACATGCCTTTCAAAGCCAAAGAGAGTCCTTGACCCCAAAAGAGTCTGGATGTAACATTACATGGCTTCTCCCTTGACCCACCACCGTCTCTATCTCCTTTTGTAGCTGCTTTGCTGCGATCAGTTGGAAGAAACTGCTTCCTGTTGGTAGAAGGAGATTTCTGCCAGCAGAATATTTCTGTAAGCAGAATTATCTATACCACATTTTCAGCCCCTTGAGGCAACACTTCTTGGAGTTCGGATTGCAAGCCTGGTTTCATCTGCGTCCAACCTATGTTTCATTTTTCCTTTCTATTTGGTGAAAATGAGAAATTACATTCTTTTTGTATTCATTTGTTTGTTAATATTTTGTTTGGGAAGGAATTGCCAAATTAGGAAAGGATCCTAACCCATTTAGACTCTTTTCAATTGCGATGTTATCTATCTATCTATCTATCTATCTATCTATCTATCTATCTATCTATCTATCTAATCTATCTATCTAAAACCTTAAGCAGGGACAGATGACAGAGGGAAGAATGAAACATTCTGAATAGTACATCCAGATATGTTCTGTATACAATTTATAAACAATTATGAGTATTACCAAAATTTAATTTCATGCAGCTTTGTTGTGGAATAAACGTTAGTGAGGCATAAATTTAAACAAAGTATAACCTGAATAGCATATTTTATAATCAGATAACAGCTTTAGCAGACCAGTTAATTACCCAAAGTAGGAGTAACTACAATGTTTGTTTGGTTTCTTTATTTTATCCTCAGGTAAGATTAGAAGCCTTCCTGCTGGATGATATTTTTTAAAACTATTATTGTGTTACAATTTCATTGGTGAAAAAAAATTGTAATGGATGTTGGAAAATACCTATACATATTAAGACATAACTAAAGTGGCTGAAATATATTTTCCATAGCAAGTATGTGAATTATGGAGAAATCATATTTTCCCAGAATTAAAATTATGGAGAAATCATATTTTCCCAGAATTAAAACAGAATTAAAGCAATTATCTTGGAAACTGAGATGCAACTTCTACCCCCTGTAAAATATTTGTTGGAATGCAATTGTTGGAATGTCCTTTGAAGCCCCTATTGATTAGACATCCATGACATCACTCATTGTAAGTGACATCCATGATAATTTCTCTTCCAGAAGTGGTAATATGTTGAAAAAGATTTTCAAAGGATTCTGATTTTTTAAAATAAATCCCCTCTTTTACCAACTGTCCTTTCTCATTTTATGAACTTCTTTCTCTCTGTTCTTGACTGTTCATTACTTATCTTCTAGTGACAATTGCAAACAAAATTTCGATGAATGATACCCAAGTTTCTCCTTTTGAAACTCAGCAATTGCTACTGAAAACTTTTCCCAGTTCCATTTTTTAATGGCAGCTTCTCCAGCAAGTTCTATGTTTCTTTCTAAAGGGGGTTTTAGATGGGCAGCTCCTCACCCTAACCATCAAAAGATTTTGTGTAGCAATTCCTTTGATTTTTCCTTCTTTAACAGTTCAGGGTTTTTTTTTAATTTATCTATTTTTTCCTGGCAAGAAAAAAAGACAGACGTGATGTGAAAATATGGGAGGATTATAGTGGGAGACTGCAATAACTGGATCCCTCATAATGTTCTGAAAATACAAAGAGTTTGTGTAATAAGATTTCGCCTGGAAGCGTGCCTGCTCTATCACTGCACCTGCCCTCTGGAACAATGTTGCCTCCAGGATCTGCAAGCCGCAACCTGTCCAGCCTTTAGGAAAGTGCTGAAGATCTGGTTCTTTCCCCAGGCACTGGGCTAGGGTGTTTGGAGTATCTGCTAGTAGGCTGAATATTTCGGAACTGTCTGGGAGGGTTACCTTCAGTTTGGCCATTGGAGTTTTGTTTTAACTGTTCTACAACCTTAATCCTCATTAGCCACCCAGTTACATATTCCAATGGGCATCTGTAAAAGTTGAAATAATAATAAATAGCCCTAAAAGACAAGGTTCAGGAATGCTAAGAATTGCATCAAAGGTAGAAAACTAGTGCAGGAAGCTTAGTTTTAGGAATGTTTCTGTTTTCCTCAATTCCATATTAAAATTAAAATTCTAGTAATATTATATTATATGGTGATCTGTATCCAGTTCTGGGGAACATCAAAAGGGTTATATAGGACCTAATTTTAGGACAGTAACAAACCAGCAGAGGGAGCATGTGAGTGAAAGATGAGATGTATTTTTCCATGTGATAGGTTTAGATGCTGAACTGGTTGAAGCAGTGACAGAAGGAGTAAAATGTACCAGTCAGATCAGTTCCAAAGTGAAAAAAAGTTACTGAGAAGGCAACATTTTAAAAATAACTTATTAAGATTTCAATAGCTTTAACATTCAGGTAAACTATATATTTCCAAAGGGCACATGTTTGCCTTCAGTTATTAAGGACATGATCTAGAGAATTTATAATACGATGTAAAATTTTAAATTCCTTTTATGAATTTATGAAGTCATTTGGAGATAGTTTTCATCACAGGTGGTTTCCTTCTGCAGCAAAATGTGTGTGTGTGTGTATGTGTGTATCAAACAAACTAATTCAATATGAATCAAACATTGGGCTCAATTCTCTGGTAAACAAAATCAGGGAGAAATTTCTGCATCTTTGTATCTCTGTAATATTGATGTTCTGATGATCTTCTGATGGCCAAATGAGGTAACCTAGCAGAGAGGGTTAAGCCTGGTTTACATCTCAGCTAAAAATATGTCAGGTAAAGATAAAGGTTTCCCTTGACATTAAGTCCAGTCGTGTCCGACTCTAGGGGGCGGTGCTCATCTCCGTTTCAAAGCCCAAGAGCCGGCGTTTGTCCGTAGACCCTTCCGTGGTCATGTGGCCGGCATGACTAAACGGAACGCCATTACCTGCCTGCCGAAGCGGTACCTATTAATCTACTCACATTTGCATGTTTTCGGACTGCTAGGTTGACAGGAGCTGGGACTAGCAACGGGAGCTCACCCCATCACGCGGATTTGAACCGCCTTCTGATCGGCCAGCTCAGCAGCTCAGCGGTTTAACCCACAGCACCACCGCGTCCCGACCTTAAAAATATGTCAGGGTTACCATTAAGTTTTAGATAATGCTGTTTGCACTTAAAGGTCCAACATTCCTAGGTTATATAAGCATATTTTACAATGTATATACAGAAGAAAAAAATCAGTTCACATGTTAACACTTCTAGACAAGTCTCAAGTCTGACTGAGGCGGCCTGGGTTTCTTTTCTGAAATTCTAAAGCTATTCTGATAGTGCAAGAATACTTATGGTACAATTCTGGGGACCTGAGAAAGAGTGTTACAACCTAGTGCTCTCTGAATGATTTGTACTGCAATGTCCATCATCCCTTGCCTTGGCCTTACTAGCTGAGACTGATGAAAGTTGAAGTCCAAATTTACTCACAGGTGTTCTTCATTTAATGACCACTCATTCAGCAACCATTCAAACTTACAATGACCCTGAATGAGTGGTAGTTATGACCAGACCTCATACTTACAGCCATCCTAGTGTCCTGCAGTCACATGATCATAGTTTGCGACCTTCCCTGCCAGCTTCCCACAAGCAAAGTTAATGGAGAAGCCAGCTGGAAGTTGAAAGTCGCAGTCACGTGAGGTCCTCACTTAACGACCCAAGCAGTCCTTGCTTAACGATGGCAACCAGGACTGCCAGAACTGCCATGGCTAAGTGGCATGGTCACATGGTTTTTTTGACTTACAACCACATCGACTTACAACAATGGAGTTTGCAGTCCCAGTTAGTATCATTAAACAAGGACTACCTGTATCTATTTATTGAATTTGTTAAAGCTGACCAACTCCAAAAAGACTCTGGCCGGCTTACAGTATGTCCAATACATAAATTTAAAACACAAATCTACTGCAGTAACTTAAGTCCACCCTTTAGGTTAAAAAAGCTGAAAAATGTTCCAGGTAGCCAGATACCACAGAGTTTCACATCTGCAAGTAGATACATAGCATGCAAAGGAAGACTGTAGTACCCCAATCAGACTGCAAACCCTCCAGAAAGTGCTTTTCTCATATAAAGAGACTCCCTCCTCCTGCTGTTCCATGGCTTTATGTCACAGTGGCTCCTGTGGCAGAGGTAAAGCAGAAAGTGTAATGCAAAGGCATCATTAACTCTGAAAGGATTAGATAACCATGAAATATTGGCTATGTGAGCCCCCTTCTTAACACATACCCCCCAGAACAGTAATTATGTTATCCTGTAATGTGAAACCAAAGCTTTAGAGCAGTTGAGTGCGTTGTAAATTACAGGCTCTGCTACACAAATACTTTGGACTGAAATGTTTATCAAGTCCTGATGTAGCTGCTTCCATTTATGAACTATTGTTATTGAAAGTTCCTCACCACCCCTCTCCCTCCAGCATCTGATAACACAACTTCAAAACAAGTCATGAAAATGTTGGGCAATTATAGGATCCTCTGTTTGCCTGCATGTGGGTGGTCTTTTTCTGGAGGCAAGCCAGTGCCCACACGTGAGGATGTGAAAGAGTTTCCACTGCACTTATCAGTGTGAGAGGTCTGACATATGATCCCAGCAGTGCCCTTCTTCTGGAATACAATGAGAATCAAGAAGTAAAGTTCTAATCCTGAACATAGATCAGCTTTCTTCTACCCGGTGCCTTTCTGATGTGTTGACTCCAACACATAAGCCCAATTCCCAAGCCAGTAGAGCCAAAAGCTGGGGAATGAAAGCCCAACATCCAGAGGCTTAACAACATAGCAGGATCCCTACTAGAGATCTAAAACATTCCTAGAGTCATCCAGACATCATTGTGCTCTTAGAACAGTAAGGAGAACAAGCTTTATCTTGCCTCAGCAATGGCTGGGTGACACTAGAAGATACTATAAATCTGAGAAGGTAAATAGCCCTAGGAAGAGCACCCCACAGAAGTTGGTCAACTGTGAAGAAAACTGGGGTCTCAAACCATTCATTAGACATGGATTACTTTGCTAAGAATGCAATTGCCCATTCAACCATGACCATGGCTATGTCTTTCTACCTAAGGGTATTTAATGGACAATAACAATATAATCATTAGTATCAAAGAAACTTTTCCACTTTATGTGCTCATATTCCTTGGATATCTAGCTTTGTCATCTCTGGATATAGCTTCTCTCTCTCTCTCTCTCTCTCTCTCTCTCTCTCTCTCTCTCTCTCTCTCTCTCTCTCATACACACACACACTTTTAAATCTCTTTAATAGTATTGGCATACAACCAAGAGGTCTAGAAATTCTAGTTCTTTATTGGGTCTTTCACTGTGATCATTTACTCTTTCTTCTGTTCATTCGTTCATAATTCTTATCACCTGGAAAAAGATATCAAACGTTAAAAAATATATTGAGTGGAAGATGTACAGTAAAAATGCAGTATCTAACTCCTCTGCAGAGCTAGTAAAACAGATTTATCACTGGAGAGTTAGAATGGGAAGTAACCAAAAAAAAACCCCTCTACTCAGATTTTACTTCTCTGGTGACAATTGTGACATTCCCTAAAAAAAACAGTGAATGCAATGTTCTTAGACCATTAAAAAGAGAGAGAGAGAGAGATGAGCAGTCATCCAAATATATGCCCTATCACAGAGCAGCCCAAAACCTGACCTGTATCTACTGGGGGAACTCTGGGGGAACTTGCAGGAGACCATATCCTATGTACTTTAGCATTCTGTACAACAAAAATCCTTTCCTCCTTTTGCATTAGAAATGAAGCCAAATGAAATGAAGCAGAATCCTTTATCAGCAGAAATGAAATCTTGAAGGAGGAGCAAAGGGCCAAGAAAATCCAGTAGAATTGTTTTGTATGTGAAATAATCACAAGCTCAGTTTTGATGCCGGAAGCATGCCATATTCCTTCATTTTAGTGTATGTGGCCACTGGGAGCAGTTTTTTAACAACTTGTTCCAGTTGATGATCCTTCACATTTTAATATACAGATTGTTGCTGAACTGCTCACCATTGGCCATGCTTATTGTTGTGAGCTGCCTTGAATGCTTATGTATGCAGAAAGGCAAGGTATATTGTACATTTAATCATAATTAAACAAAAATAAACTAATGAGTTAATTCTGTCACATCTGGCAGGCCATGATTTCCCGTTCCTCTTTGAAGGGTAGAATAGATTGGCCAAGCCTGATGTCTACCCAATTCTGTCCTGATGGAGCTAATGACTGATTAAAGCCTTGCAAGAAAGCTCAAGCAAACAGGTGTTTAGTGCCAAGAATCAGCTAGTCAGGAGTGATATGGAAGAAATATCTTCTACTGTGTAAGAAGCTCCCAGTTTGAAATGGTTATGCATCTCACCATCAGGAGAAAAGTCATGGAGACTGAGAAACTATCCAAGTCTATCCTTCCCAAAATTTTGGGTAGTTCAAATAATCATTAATTATTCTTGGATTCATACAGGGGGGTAAAGGCTGTGCTTCTCCTAAAGCAGATAATTAAGGACATGTCTAATTTCACTTCAAAATATACTTAAGTAATCTAGTTATTATAATCAATACTGGAACCCAAGATTTGATCAGGATCTAAGAGACAATGAAAGTTGCTTTAGCCAATTTATTTTAGTGAGTCCAATTCAGTGCTAGATTGTGGCCTTTATTTGATACTGCATTCAAAAATACTCAACTTCACTGTGCCAGATCTATATGTGTGTGTGTGCTTTTGTTGTCTGGGTTTAAACAGGTCATGTTAAACATTTGTTTAAGACTTTGTATATGACATCCAATAAAAAGACATAGCTGTTCCCCAGTCTTCCAGTAGCCAAAATATCTAAATGAAGATATGTTATATAAATTTTTACACACACACACTCCCTAACTACTGAGACATTCTTTTGTGTGGATTCCTTAAAGCAACAAGCAACTGTGCAAGATACAATGCAAATACACGGTCTGGCCATGACCTGTTTCAGTGATCTTTGTGTGAGACAGTATCTTGGTGGAATACTCCCAGTATGGACAGTGATGAAATCCATCACCTGTAGATATATTTTTTTCTGTCTAAAACTAGTTATCTTAATTTGCCGTTCTCTTATAATACTCCAATTGGCAGCTTGCATTTTTCTACTCCCCCAGTATCAGCTGCAAGCAGCCTGAGGTACAGATGAAATCCATTTCAAGACATAAAAGATCATTCAGAGTTCCTGTTTATATATGTTTTAAAATTGCAAGTGGAGGGGGGAAACAGCTAGATAATGTCTCATGCCAGCAGAAACCTTGTAAGACTAGATTCCAAAGGCTCACTCTTGAATATTTACTGTAAATGTCAGCAAAAGGTTGTTTGGGTGAGAATACTATACCCCAAATTAGTTCTTACTGGTAAGGATAGTTCTCCACTTCTGTCCAAATATATTCTTTAGACTTTCTGATTTTCATTTTCTTTCAATTTCACAAAGAGGGAGAAGAAAGCACTTTTGGATTATTTGCCCGATGGAGGATGCGAAGAAAAGATAGTTACAATCTTAGGTAAAGGTAAAGGTTTCCCTTGACATTAAGTCCAGTCGTGTCTGACTCTAGGGGGCGGTGCTCATCTCCATTTCAAAGCCGAAGAGCCGGCGTTTGTCCGTAGACACTTCCATGGTCATGTGGCCGGCATGACTAAACGGAACGCCGTTACCTGCCCACTGAAAAGGTACCTATTAATCTACTCACATTTGCATGTTTTCGAACTGCTAGGTTGGCAGGAGTTGGGACTAGCAACAGGAGCTCACCCCGTCACGCAGATTTGAACCGCCTTCTGATCGGCCAGCTCAGCAGCTCAGCGGTTTAACCCGCAGCGGCACCGCGTCCCTAGTTACAATCTTAGCATGCACCAAAACTCAAGAACGGCCTATCCCTGCCACTGATGGTAAGTTGGCAGAGAAAAGAATAGCAATGATACAACCCTGTCTCTTTCCCACACCCACAGACACACATCTACTTATTTATTTATAGCCTACCTTTCCTCTAGACCTCAGAGTTCTTTACAGTAGATATTCTTTCATTTTATCTCACAACAAAAGGGAAGGTTAGGCTAAGGGAGTGATTGGCCAAAATCACCCTGTGAGTTTCCACTTGTGACAGAAGACTTGAACATGGAGTTCCCCAGGCCTAGTCCAACACCATAACCACTACACCACAGGTTTTTTTCTGACTTTCTAAAGAAAAACTTTTTAAAAAATATTATTGGGGAACATTTCTCACAGATTCAGCATCTATTTTTTTTTTTTCTCTCTATCATTTGTAGCAAATGTGGGATTCCATTTTTGCAGCCTGGAATCTCTCTCAAGCACTAGATTCTTGGATGAAATTAAAGCTTAAGAAATGAATGAAGTATATTAGGTTTCTGATTGCTGTTTCCTTTAGCTAAATACACACTCTGTTTACCTCGGCTTGCTTGTTTCAGCACATGAATCTGTACTGCTGGAGGTGCCAAATCAAATACTGACTTGGGAATGAAAAAGGTATTACTAAATCCAGGAGTTGCTAGCAACTGGCATGCGAACGTTCTGATCCTCCACAGAGCTCCATCTGGTTTCTCAGCAAGATAACAAAGGAAAATGGCAACAGTGGTTACAGGTACCTTTATGCAAGAGAACCAGTTTGGTGTAGTGGTTTAAGGCATCAGGCTAAAAACCAGGAGACTGAGTACTAGTCCTGCCTTAGGCACAAAACTAGCTGGGTGATCTTGGGCCAGTCATTCTCTCTCAGCCCTGGGAAGGAGGCAATGGCAACCACTCCCTTAAAAACCTTGCCAAGAAAACTGCAGGGACTTGTCCAGGTAGTCATCAGGAGTCAATGCTGACTGGAGTCAATGCTGACTTGAAGACACTCACTCACTCACCTTTATGCAAACCATTCAAGAACCACACAGTCTCCAAACTGCCACATGTCTTCAGATGCCCGTACAGACCTTCTAAATGTAATACAGTGCCAAACTCTGTCTTCCAAGCTCCAGAATGTTCCCTCCATCCCCCATCTAAATTTTTCTACCTCATTCTCACAGTGCTTTAGAATTTCTTTAGAATTCCGTTTGCTACTGTATTATTCTACGTGGCAGAAGTATTTATCCCTTTGCAGCCTCCCTTGCTTCCACAGTCTGAGGTTTGTGATATGCTTCTTTGGGACTTAAGTGAATTGTGGAGAGTCAGGGAGGATGAAAACCAATGGTCAGATCACTGGACAGCCTGTCACACTCTCTGGCTATTAAGGTAGTGACACCTGACCCCTTACCTTTGAGAATTTCAGTGAAACTAAAGTCATTCCCTTTCCACCCTATTGAATGGGAAAGGTCAAATAATGCAGGAGAAAATTCTGACACAGCACTAGCTAGATATGCAAATTGTCTATTGAAGTGAATGGGAGGGAACGTTCTCTTTCTTCCATTGAAGTGGCAGGAGAATAGCCTCATGTGCATATTATGCAGGAAGAGGGTTAGGGCCAGGAATGAGGGTTGTTGCACACTGGCTGGAACCAGCCCCTGGTCCTGTTCCTCCTCCTCAGTGTTGTTGTTCCCTGACTACCTGCCTTTCAAAACATACAAAGAGCAAAGGAACAGCAGCACCTACTTGTCTTGACTTCTCTTTCTTCATAGTAGGACCTAGAGCAAGGGATCTGGGCTTCTTTAAGCAGGGGACCCCCTGAGAACTCCTTGCCCAAGACCCCCTCTTACACACAAACAGAAATAGGAAGCTGATGCCTTTTAAGTCATATTTTTGGTCCACTTAGCCTAATACTGTCTTTGCTGACTGGCAAAAGTTCTGTAGAGCGTTCTAAACAGGATTTTCTAATCTGTTCTTGAGATGCTAGGAACTGGGACATGATGATTTGAGCATGGGCTCATCCACTTATTTATGGTCTCTTGCCAGGTGCTCTTTTGGTTGTGGATTAGAGAAGCTGGACAACCTCTTTGGTGAAAGTATCTGGAAAGGTGTGAGACTGGTAACTAGTATTTCTTTTTCTCAATTTGATTCTTCTAAGAAGTCTCCTAGCTAGGCGTCAGGAAAACAAAATGGTTGGGGGAAGTGGACCAGATGGTACTTGTACAAAGGTGTAGACAATTTGGTGTTTGCAGAAGTTGCCTGCATCTGTTCACTGAAGAATTTATCATTCCCCGCTTCCCATTCCATTAGCTGTTGCTATTACTACTACAAGACTAATAAATCAATTGTGTAAGCTCTTATTACCTTTAGAAAAGAGCTGGCTGGCTTTCATCCAAGTAAACTGAACCTGTTTTAACTACTAAACCTTATATGATCTAATTTAGTTTTCAAGGAGAAATGTTGCCAATCATCTCTTAAAGGGGCAGATTAATAGATTTAATTCCAGCTCAGAAAGGTGCTGCAAAGTGTTTTCTTTTTTTATGGAACACTTTTTTTCTCCAAAAATTTGATTATCTCAGATTCCATAAATTCATGTTCTATGTTATCACTGCAAAAATTATTTTGCATTTTTGTATTAAAGCCATTTAAAAATGATTGTATTTTTACATATATATATATAATGAAATGCAATATGCACCCTAATGCCATGTGGGATATCTCTGTCAGAAAGAAGAAAAAGCGATCCTCAGAGGTGTTACATAAGTCACAAAATTGTCAAAATCTTCCTTCAATAAAAGGGATGGGCTCCTGAACCCTCTAGCCCAATTTGTGGTTCTCCAGAGTCTACCAGGAAAGCACTGTCAAATTCAGTGACAACATGGCAATTTTCAGGAACACATTTTAAATATTTTTCTTTGTTTACAACTGAAGCTATAAAACACAAACATTAAATATGAGAGAGGCTTAACACGCCTCTTTTTTTTTTTTCAGAAACACCATAAAAATAAACAAGGATGAAAATTTTAGCCTCTCCACCCCAGATGTCTCTATCGCACATCCCTTTGATTTTAGAGACTAAAAAATAGGAAAACAGCAAAAAAACTATCTTGGTTCAGTTACTATTACACAGATGCTGAAAAATCAGCACCCTAAATGTGAATATGTTGTTTCATAGTCACTAAGTTTTAAAGATATGCCTCTTTTCTGATATCTAATGGTTATCTGTATTTTTGCAGCCTAGAACTATTAGTCCTAAAATAAAGCATGACAAAACTTGAATAGACTGATCTTCATAGCTGTATCCTCTCCATAATCTATCTGTCTACCTGTTTATCTCAATCAAACATGGATTAAGTTCCATGAAAAGTGTACTGAATCTCACAATCACCACATAACAGTTGATGGCATTGCTGGACACTTTCCATTGCTCCAAGTCCTCAACTCCTCCTGCTGTGATGACAATGTTGGTGCAAACTTTGCACAAAATTTTTTTTTTACATCTTCATGCTGTTATGTCTATGGCCTGTTTCATATGGTCCCTAGGATATCATATTTGCAGCTTTCCTGTCCACAGAGCATCATGGGTGGGATAGCTATAATAATTTCACTCTGGAATAGTGGAGACCTTTGTCCATGATGCTCAACAGCATCCATATGACTTCTAGCCACCTTCCCAAGGAATGTTAACTGATGCCCAAAGAGCTGTATTACAGTTATCAAGATCTGGCCCAAGTGAGCAGATTCACTCTGACTACTATATTCTGCAGCAATTGAAGCTTCCAAACAAGGTCAAAATGTGCCGCAAATCCCCATCAGCTTAAATGGAGTTTATATTGCAATTTGTAGTTCCGGGAGGTGGGGGTAATGGTCAGAATGAATTCAAAAAGATTAAATACTTTTAAATGTGAATATATTCGATGACTTAGCACATTTTTGTATTACTGACCAGTGTAGTAAATTATACCTATTTCCATATTTAACAGAGAACTATCATGGAATGTGAATATAATCAGATTGAGTCACTACCATATTTCATTCATTAATCCATTATCCTGCACAACAGTTTTGGTTTCTTTTTGTTGTGGCACTTCATCATATCAGGAGAAGCAGTGGTATTGAAGATATCTCCAAACTGCAACTCCTCATATTTAAAAATATGCTGATGTTCACTTCATCTCTGGGGAATGTGCATTGAAGCACTCATGCAGTAGATTTACCATATTAAGGATGACTTTCCTACAGGAAAAATGAGTGGAAATGGCTGCAGTCCATGACATTGGTGTTAAATGTTGAATGCAATACATGTTAGTGGCACTGATTTCTGCCCCCAAGAAATCTTTCAAAATGCAATGAAAAATTAGTGGCTTTTGGAAGGTTCATGGCAAAGGAGTTAAAACCCCTGAACTGTGTTGCTTTTCCTAATTCCCCTGTATCTTCAGAGCTATTTAAGAATTACAGCAGAAAGAAATACTTCTGGAGTGTGATGTCTGATCTCTGAATTCATGCTCAGCCGATTAGGTGTTGTTTGATTTACAAGGAAATGATAGATCCTGGAGTGTTTGTGTCTGAGACGCTTTTTCACAAGGGCAAGCTTCAACTAGTTCAATAAAGTTCAGTGGAGTTATTACAAATACATTGAAATTACAGAGAGAGGTTCTTTTCCATGCTTTGCCTATTAGCTTTTCTCTGCCTATCTTCAGATCACTTGGCACATGCTCCTTTAGCATTGATGGGCAAGAAGGCTTTAAGGCTGAACAGAGATGTGCTCAGTAGTACTTACGTGAAGGCTGTCATTGTTGCCATCATTTTTTCTGGGAATGGCACATTTTCTCATCTGATAGCATGAGTTGGAAAATGTGTTCATACTGCTCTTTTTAAAAATCACTGATTGTGTTCAGTGCTTTTTAAAGAAAAAAATGGCATAAACTACAATTCTCCCCTTTATGTTACTTTCAGTTTATTCAAGATGATTATAACCCCATTATTCAAAGGATCCAATTTTTAATATTTTCATGGGCAAAATCCAAAGTGGTAACTGGGTCCATGTCTTGCCATGTTATCTGGGAATTCTTTTGGCCTGTGGACTGGAATGGAGTAGCTATAGCACTCTCTAGAATGAACTCAGCCACCTATGGATTTGACCCATGCCCCTCCTGGCTCCTTCAGGGAACTTCAAGTGTGGTCATATGGAGGCTCTGTTCCATCCTTAGTGGATGGTTCCAGTCAGTTCTGGTGGGAGACCAGTGTACCATAACTGTTTGTCTGTCCCAGTGTTATCTTTTACAAGAAGCACTACTTCTAAAAAAGAGCAGCCCTGTGATGAGGGTTCTCATGGACCTATAACTACTGCTATTTAGGCAGGTGGAGTCTGTGGTCAAGGATGCCTTTGCCCAATTTTGGTTGGTATGCAAGTTGTGAACCAACCTGGAGTGGGAAAACTTAATGTCAAGCACCTAGTGGCAGTGTACAATCCAGAAAGCAAAGTTCATAGAGAGAATAACCAATTAAGTTTATTGTCAAGGAGGTAATGAGCAAATATACCAAATTTTTGGAAGCTGAATAAGTCAAAACTCTAACCGTTATATATTAGTGAATCCATTAAGGTAGAAGCTCTGAGGGTCTTTTGAACTTCTTTTCTCAGAATGTGAGACTGAAGGACTAACTGTCCTTTTCCCAGATAAGAATGAATGAATGAATGAATGAATGAATGAATGAATGAATGAAGAAAGAAAGAAAGAAAGAAAGAAAGAACAAAAGAAAGAAACCTACGAAATGAATGAAGGAATGAAGAAACCAATCAACCAGTCAATAAAATATTTTATCCCATAAGTCTTCTCCTTTTTCCTCTTCTTCTCACCCTTCCTTCCTTCCTTCCTTCCTTCCTTCCTTCCTTCCTTCCTTCCTTCCTTCCTTCCTTCCTTCCTTCCTTCCTTCCTTCCTTCCTTCCTTCCTTCCAGAGATAGACTTTCAATAGTATAACCCATCATAAATTAGCAACCCAAGTGTGGGTCACAGACTACAGTTGAAGACCAAAGATCTAATGCATGGATAAAGGTTAAAATATTGTTCAAATTTAGTTTGACTCCTAGTGATTTCATGGATACTTCCATATAGTTTTCTCAGAAACCATATAGTAGTAATTTGCCATTGACTTCCTCTGGATCTTTTTAAGTTCTCTGTCTAGCCTACAGACCTGGGATTTCCTGGTGTTTAGCTTTTTTCAGGCTTTCTGTTTAGCTTTTTTTCAAGCTCAGACAAGATCAGCAGGAACAGATTAACTTTATTCTGTTAAGGGCTTCATACCTGAAGGAATAAGATATTGGGTGAGGTTGACGGAAGCAATAGTGGGACCAAACTACCCATTTGTAGATCTACCAGACCTGGGCTGCAAAAATCAAGACAACCACCAGTTTTTGCACCCAGAGTGTAAGAGCTAGTTCTGGCAAGGTCAGAAGCAAACAGTCTGAAACCTCAGTAGTCTGTTACTATTACAAGAGACAGATGGAAAGGAGGCCACTGGTCTGTTACACTCCACAAACAGGAGAAACAGGCACAAATATTAAAGCCTGAATTAAGTAGAAAAGGGTGTGCATTTTATAATAAGCAGTCAGTGGAATTCTTTCTTAACAGTTTTCATATTTCTTGCAATAAACTTATTTATCAAAGATCTGCAACCTTTAATCCCTGCCTGCATTACTTTCATTTCTAATATCAACCAGGAGAAGCCAAATACCAGATTTGGTAGTCCTACTGATTTTCTCTCTCTATGACATTCTTTTTCCATTTTCTCACTGCCTATTTCCTCTTCTTCCTCACCCATCTATGAAGGAAGAAATTGTTGTGGCCAAAAGTCTACACTCATCACTTGCAAAGGGCCTTTAGAATTGGCTGAGGACCACATCAAATATGGGTCAAGGGTTCCACGTCATAAAAGAAAACAACAACAACAACAAAAATAGATTGGATTTAGAAATTATGATCAAGGGAGGTAAGCAGAAAAGTGAGCAAAGTTTATATCCATGTTTTGTTCTCATAGTTTATTTATTAAATGCTAGATGAAAAGTTATTCCAGTTATACCAAAACCTTATGGAAAGTTCCTTGGGCAGTAATAGCATAATGCAACACAGGTTTCTTCAAAAGTAAGCTTTGCTAAGGTTGTTGGACTCACTGTAATGTAAGAAAGTATACAACGGCAACCTCAATCAACTCATCAATTTTTCAATAGAGTGATGTATTTTTCACTGCTCGTTCATATTGTACTACAGAAATGAATATTGATGGATGGCACTTCTTCCCAATTAAGCACTCACAAATCCTGTGCCTTCAAAAGAATTAGGTCTCTAAAGATGAGGAAAAGATAAATAAAAAAGAGCAGTTATCAAATTCAATAGCAGCTCTTGAAATGCTCCAGACACATCAAAAGTATCCAAAGACTCCATGAGTATGAAATCTCATAAAATGCAAATTTGAAATATTAGCATTGCAGTTTTTAAGCCATAAACTTTTCTGCAGCTGAAGATTAGCCACTATTTTTAAATTGTCCAAGATAAAGTTGCAACCAGTATGCAAATATTTCTGATAAATCCCAGTATTTATGTTTCGGTGATTGTGGGGGTGGGGAGAGAATCAGTCTGCTTTGCTGACCTAAACAAAAGCAGCAGAATCAACCATTAGCTTGCTGCATAGGAAACTGACCATTAACTGTTTTATAGATAGGCCATTTGCCTGACAGTGGTGAAAGTGATAAATTGCAGTTAAAAAAAGCAAAACAAAAAGGTCAGTGCTTCAAGGCTAATAATTACAAGAAAAACACTCCCCCCCACCAATTCTTTCAACGTTTTATTTTAACAAAGGGCTGGACTACATGTTATGATGGAAATATGGACATTCCTATACCTTTGTTTTCCTTGTTATGTTACTTTGAGGGTGAGGTGACAATTTGGGGGTGGGGGGGAACTGACAGGCAGGAGAGATAAATTTAAATCTTCCCTTCACGACACAATTTCCCCTTTGAAAAGATGCCCCCTTTTTCTCACAGAATCTGTGTGGTTTTTTCCCCCTCCCTTCAACTAACTAATGGAAAATGTTTGCTCAAAAAAGCATTTGTCAAGAAAATGAGCAGGGGCACAGTGTTTAACACCTTCTCCCCTGCCCCCGGTTGGCATCCCATAAAAATTGTCCCATTTTTTTGTTATCTGGAAACTGGTATCTAGTAGTGGTCTAGACTGAACTGGGAGCCTATAGCTATGTTCTCATGATACACCACACTACAAACTAACCAATCGTGTTTTAACCTAGTGTGTCATTTGAATGCAACCACTATGATTAGTTTATGATTCAGGATTCCTTGAGAAAACCCAGCTAATTGAATAAACCATAGGTCATTGTTGCATGAACACAACTTATCCTTCAAGTGTGCACCATTTAAAAAGTGTGTGTGCAGATGTTTAGGTCTAAGGGCTCCATTTGGCCTTTGGCTGGTTGCTGAATGATATCCTTCAAAAATTAGGCAGGGCCAGACAAAGAAGTGGGCTGGATCAGGTCAATAATGACATTTGATTGAATTCAATCTAAAACAATTTAATGTAATGCTGTAAATATTATTACTCCCTTATATTTATATTTAATCATTTTTACATGTTGCAACATTAACCATTACAATCCTTCCTAAGGAAAGAAATCATGAAGTTACGTTTCTCCTGGGGGTTGTTTTGATCAGAAAGTATAGGGAGTCAGAGCAGTTCTATAATGAAGACGTGTAACAGAAAAAATAAAAACAAAATAACAATAGGGTACATTGTAATGTTATGTAATGTGAGACAGGGGAGTGGACTGGCTAAGGTATTGAAGTAGGATGAAGAAGGTCCAGGTTCAAGACCAACATTAGCCATGGAAGCTCCCTGGGTGGCTTGGGGTCAGTCAACTGTCTCTCAACCCAGTGTACCTCACAAGGTTATTGTTGTGAGACTAAATGTAAAATGTAAGGGGACCACATGAAAGCTGCCTTGGGTTCCAGGAGGAAAAAGCAAGGTATGACTAAACACTATCAGTAGATATTTGAAAGGAACTCTAAAGCAACCTGAAAAGGTGGTAAAAAAGGAAAAGTCTTTTTCACAGGGAAGAAAACTTTGGGGAAACTGCAAGGCAGATTTCAGCAAAATTCACTGCAGCTTTATTGTTCAGTATATAAAGTGGTTTCTCTTTGGTCTTAGCCTGGCCTGTAATGAGTTGTTAGAACTTCATGCAAAGAACTCAAGGTGGATCTGTTTTAAGAGGAAAACAAGAAGTTGTGTGCTCTATCTGCTTCTGAGAGAAATCCTCTTCAACTGATCTTCTTATATGTACCTACAAGAAGGAGCTCCAGGAGTGAGGGTACTAGGCACCTCCTTCTCTTGCTGTTCTCATCACTCACTACACGTAGAAGATGACTCTGCAAAGCACATCTTCCTCCTTCCATGCAACTTTCCCTGTGATTTAAAACTCAATTTTCCAGGGAAAACAGTTGTCTGGTATTTGTAGATGACAACAAGAATAGTGGATTGAGTGCAGTTCCTTGCAAAGACATCCTCTCTACATAAAAGGCAATGAGAAGGAGGAGGGAGGGAACAGAGCAGGTGCCCTTGTCCTCGTTCTCTTTCCTTGCATGAGGAGAATGGTTGAATAAGGGTAGAGTTTACAGAAGAAAACTGGTTGGAGCTTCTTCATTATGGAGAATAGAAATGATCTGAAAAGGCTTCCTGTAGTGATTTGAAATATTACAACATGCCTTCAGGTTTGTTTCTGCATATCCATAACTATAGCTCAGTGTGTATGTTTGCACATAAGCAAATTTAACAAAGACACCCAAGGAGAAGCTTGACATTGCAGAGAGAATCCACATCTCCCTATGGTGAGATGCTTATCCCTTCCCTCAAGAAGAAAGCATGGAGAATAATATGTGCAAATCTCAACCATGAAAAGGCAACTGGGAAGGGTCCTTTGCTCTCTGCCCCTTGGGGAGATGAATAATGAAACATTACATGATTGAAAGAAAAGAAAAACTTGGGGAACTTTGATTAACTTTTTCTGTGTCTTCATCAAAAATGTAATAGCATCTGTTTCCCTGCTTCAGTTACTTGGTGATTTTTCGTGCCCTCCCACCCAAGCGTAGGCATCTGCTGCTGTCATATTATGTGCTGTCTATTTGCTTCTGATGATTTAACCCCTACCTCAGGTGACTGGGAAATTGTTTGTCTGGATAATGTTGTACTTATTTTGTCTTTCTTTTTCATTGTTATTATGACAGCAGTGCTCTGATGTTTTTGCCTTCAGCAGTGTTCTGTGTATTTTCCATCTGCTCCAACTTGTAGAATTCATGTAAAAGCTCCTAAGATGGTTCCTTGCCAACATTCTGGGGAAAAAAGGGTAGAAATAGGTTACTGTTCTCATGGGCTGAGATATTATATGTGGGTGGACTTTTACCAATGCTTTGAGAATGGAAAGAGAGAGAGAGAGATGATATAGATAGATGATAGATTTAAAAAAAAAAAGGTCCCCTGTGCAAGTACCGAGTCATGTCTGACACTTTGGAGGGATAGATATCCTTAAAGGCCCATGGAATCGTCATTTGATATCAGTAAGGCAATTCATGCTTATTAGACTTTAACGAAGGATATTTTTCCTACATGGAAGTAACCCCACAATTCAGTGACACCTTTTCAACTTGCATAGGTAGAGCAAGCTTAGTCTGTGCATTAAACTTGCATTCAGATAAAATTGGGAACTGTGCTATAGTGGGATTATCTGATCAAAGCTGAATTGAATGCCCCTCTAACTCACTGCACTTTATCTTACACTAGAGAAATAGAGGCCTTGTTCCTAGGCCAGCCATCCATCTCATTGCTAATACATTAACACCATCCTTCTGAGGTTGCTTTGCAAATACCCACCTGTTCTTCCCTCTCTGCTATCCTAATTTTTCAAGAGGAAATGGGACAGTGCCAAAAGTAACCTATTCTTCATAATGTATGATACTTTGGAAGGTATGTTCCCAAATGCAAATGAAGTTAGCAGCTAAGTTCCCCGTTGCAGGGACTTTACAATATGGCCTGCTATGTCTGCTATGACATGTATTTAACCAGCCCACTCATCCATCTTTTGTTTAAGTATAAATATTACCAGGTAGCCCTTCTTCAACAAACACATTTACGTCAGTCGGACGATGGAAAGCAGTAATCATGCTGCAATGTACATTTTAAATCTAGGAAGACCTTCATGGCTTGGAACCATAGATTTTAAAGGAAAGTCTCTTCCTGTATATTTCTGCCAGTGCTCCAAAATCATCCTCAGAGGCCCTGTTCCTGGTGTCTATTTGTGTAGAGGCAACAGATGTCTGGCTGGAAGTGTTTTGGGTTTTTTTTTCCTCCAATGTAGTTCCTTTTTTGAAATAACTTTTCCAAAACGGCTGCCAGGAGCTTGGCAAAAATATTTCTAGTCTCCTGCATCTTTTAATGGTTTTCAGTTAATTGGGTTCTCCTACTGCCCAAAGCAGAATGGCCCAGAAAAACAGTGCCCAGGGATCAGGGGGAAGGGGCCACACTTGCACCATCCCAAAATGGTCAACAGATACCAAGCAGGTCCTCCTATTCCTTAGGGGTCATCTGACCACACCACCAATAAATGGTCAATCAAACATTTCAGATTATATTCACAGTGTGGTATATGGAATAATACAATTTGTAAAAATAATAATAATACCAATTATTATTGATATTATAAGGCAAAATCATATAGATCTTGGTTGGGGGAGATTTTAAGGTATAAATACTAATATTAGTTAATAGCAAAGTTTAAGCTAGTGAGTAACACAATGATAAATAATTAAACTAACATGAAGACAGAAAGAGACAGTTAACACAGGTAAAGGTTTAAATGTGTAAAAGCCTTGGGCTAATGAGGTGGCTTACAAGTAAGAACTCTTTCAAAAGAAACAAAGGGAAGCAATTGGTCTCTAACTAATTAGCCTAACACTGACCAACAGAGGAGACATATGAACAAAGGCTCCTCCAGGGTGTGCTAAGCAAAGGAGATAGAGTAAATGTAACCATATGAGATATTGTCCTATGAGGATTTCACTGTGTGAAAACCTTGGAATGTTTCAAATGCTTCAAAATAGGCTTTTACAAGCATAAGCAAAATAAGATAGAGGGGTCCAGGGAATGAGGCGGTCGGAAGATTGTGCGTCTGAGTGCCCAGCCAATGGGTAAACAGGCCAGAAAGGAGAAGGGGGAGGCTGGACAGGGAAAGGTATAAGAAAGTGTGTATTTGTAATTTTGTGTGTGGCATCTTTCCTTTTGATCGGACTCTGCGTAGCCTGGTCAAGGTGCCCACCGCGCTTTGCAAACCGCTTCAAATAAAGTAAGTTCCTTTTCAGAAATCTCTGGTCCAGTTCTCGTGTTTTTCATATCTAACAACAGCAATATAATTTGTCAGGACAAGCGTTAAGAAGTACTCTAAACCCAGACCAGTTAAGGATAAGGCTGCTCAGGTATGGGCTGCGGATCAGATGAAGGTAATAGCATGAGGACCCAGCAGGTAAAAGAGGTTGCTGGGACATGTTTTGCCACATAAGATGCAGGTGAGAAAAATGCTAAGGAAAGAAGGAAAGATCCAAGGACAATTGTTTATTGCATGCCAGCATTAAAAACTGACTAGAAGTTGTGAATAAATATGTATATTATACTAGCAATGTTATTTGCTTGTTTGTTGAGAACAGCCATTTTGAAATAGCTCTCTAAAAGTAGAAGACAGTCAGTAGAAATCTTTGATCTTTTTTTTCCCCTCATTCCAGATCATAGCAGTTTGTCTCCTCACCAAGTCTCTGTCATACCATTTGTTTGGTTTGCAAAGCTTCCAGAAGGGATCTTCCATCTTCTTTTGACTGAGGGCCACACTAGCGTTTTGGGGAGGGAAAGTGGAGGGAGACCATGGTTGCAGTGAGTAGGGCAGTGATGCAAAGCAGGTCAGGCTTTATCTTGAGTGTGGGCAATGACAGGGTTTTTAAAACTTTTTTCTGGGCTCAGAGTTGAAGTTTTGGAGTGGAAGTCTCCTTTTAAAATAGTTTTATTAAGATATCTTCCATTTCTCCTGCACGTTTTCTTCAAAATGGCAGGGAATTGTCTCACCAATTTTCAGCAATCCCTACTAGCTTAGGCGCCAAAGGTTCTCCCCAAAGAGATCTGCAGGCTGTGTACAGACCCCAAGTGCTGGCCTGCATGCCAGAGTGAGGGCACCACAGAAGAAAGGCTGGTTTCCAACTAAGCAAAATGTCATTCTCTTACCTGATACGTTCTGGATTATTGTCTTACCTGGTAGGTTCTGGATGTGTGTGTGTATCGTACACCAGGAAAAGCCTCTTTGGAGATAATTTGAAGCAAGAATCCAGGGCTATTCCTTGTCACAATTTCACCATCTCTCTGGCCTCCTTTCTAAAGAAGTGGGAGGAAGACAAGCAGAAACAGGAAGGAGGTTTTCGTAGAAACATTTCCATGTGTGGCCATCAGTCAACTCCTCTCTGTAGGTTTGGTCAGTGTAACTGAAATATTTTCTTACGAATGTGCCTCTAAGCTTAAAGAGTTATGATTTATCCCTTTGTTATAGTAAATGCTGGTTGCGTGTTAATAGACTGTACTTGAATGTATGTAGCTGAGGAGTCAGTTGTTTTCCCATCATAACTGCACAAAAGGTACATGATTTCTTTACATCATAAATTGTAAAGAAAGGGAGAACCATGGTTCACTCTTACTTAATAATTTGGTTTCAGTCCTTGCCCTGTAATGTCCATCATCTGCTGCTCAATTCATGTAGTCAGTTATTCTCTTTCCACAGAACTGGGGCAGTTTTTAACAAAAGTGTAGCAAGAAGCATAACATGATTTAGAAAAAAGAAAAAAGCCCAGGGCTCCCTGCTTTTCTTTTCCTCCAGTTCTCTGCCTAAGTCAGATTCTGTAACCTCATTCAATCACATCTCCACAATTACGTGAATTAGGCCCTGCAAATAAGCCTCCCTCAACTGGGGGAACAAATACCAAGAAGGAAGAGGGGAGTTGTTCAGGTGCAGGAAATAAAGCAAAATGTGATCTGAATCTCAAAAGGAATCTCTATATGGAGATAGCCTTGAAGACAGACATTACAAAAACATGAGTTTAGCCTGGAAAGACAAGAGGGAGTGAGGAAGAAACTCAAGACAGCCCCATCTTGGATCTCTTTAGTATCAGAGGGAAAGCTAGAAAAACTGTCAGGCTTTCAACCTTCTCTTATTATTTATTGATCATTAATTTGATTTTGAGGTCACCCAACCTCTCAATGATTCTGGATGGCTTACAAAAAAAAAAGGAAATGACGTATATCAAAAGGCACATCCAACCAGAAGACTAATTCCACATCACAAACCAAAAACCGGAGGGTCTCCATACCATGCTGTCCCAAGGCCTGGGAAAACAACTAAGTTTTTAATAGTTTACAGAAAGTCATTAAGGTGGGAACATTATGAATCTCAGGGAGGGGGAGATATCATTCCAGAGGGCAGGTGCTGCCACCAAAAAGACTGTGTCCCACAAGACAACATTGATTGACATCAATTTACAGAAAGACTCTTTTTGGTGAAGTGATCCTTTCAGTTCTCAATAAAGTTGCTCAGCACTTTGGATCTGATTCAGACTTTATGTGGACATGAACATAGCAGTTGCTTTAAAGCAGCTGCATCTCTTCAGAGGATCACATGGTTGCCTTCATGGCTATCATGTCATCGCAGAAAAAAATGTGGCTCCTTTTTTTAAAAAGAAGTGGTATTTTTAACCTACTACAGTACAAGACAGACAGACAGACAGTAAAAAGGTTGCAGGCTGATGCTATGCTTGTACCCCTCGCACTGTACATCCCTAGTGCCCAGGTTCTTTATTTCTTCAGAGGTAAGGTAGGGATGGGGAAGAAATACATTGAATTTATACATTTGAGGGCAAATGTAAATTTGTAACCAATGTACAAGATGAAATGCAGTCATCTTTTTATAGTGATTTAGTTAATTAAGGATGTGTCCACAGTGCACACATATAATTCAAACATATATACATAAAAAACATAATGATTTGTGGAAATAATGTACAAACTACATTGGGACTTATTTATTTCTTTGTTTGTTTATTTGCTTGTTTGATTTGATTTGATTTAATTTGATTTATATCCCACCTTTATTTTGTGCAAGTCGAAGCTGCGTACATAATGCTCCCTCCTTCTGTTTTCCCTACAAAAACCCACTGGGAGGGTTGAGCTGAGATAGAATGACTGGCCCAAAGTCACCTAGCTGAATTCCATGCTCAAGGGAGGACTAGAACTCAGATTGAAAATTTGAAAATAATTGCAAAAATGTGTTTATTATGCATACAGTTACTTGAGGGACCGTCTCATCCCCATTACTTCGACCTGTCCCACCCGGTCAGGCAGAGAAGGCATGTTATAGACCCTGTCCATCAAAGAATGTCATTTGGTGGGGTCAGGAGGAGAGCCTTCTCTGCTGTGGCCTCCCCACCACATGGAACATTCTTCCCCCAGAGGTGAGGCAAGCCCCCACTCACCTGGCCTTCTGGAAAGGAGTGAAGACCTGGCTCTGCCATCTCGCATGGGGCATGAGCAGGAATAAGCAGCCCTGGGGGTGGATAGCACCCTGAAGATGCTCCCATAAATTAAGGTCTGTTTAACACCTCTGTCTTGGATTGCACTTCCTTGTAAGAATATTGTTTTGTGTATTTTAATGATTATTTAGTCTTGTTTTTATTGTAAACCACCCAGAATTGCTCCCTGAGTGAGATGAGTGGTGACTAAATTTGAAGTATAAATAAATAAATACAGAATATGCATATTAAGAGAAATATGCATACAGAATTGGGTATATTAACAGAAAAGTGCAAACAAAAGTATATGAATTTTCATTGATTTTTTTCTTAAATCTCAAACATGAGAAAAGAGGATGAATTTGAGACTGGAAAAAAGTAAAAAGGAAGAAACTGTTGTTAACCTATTCCTGCTCTCTATTTTAAAGGCAAGGATCAATGTTTTGGATGTCAGGAGCAAATACAGCAAATACAAATACAAACATCCCTGTGCCTTAGTAAGCTTGAAAAGTCAGTTTAGACTTACTCTTTAAATCAAATCGTCTATCTATTTTCATTTACATATAAAAAGTTGCAACACTTTGCTGTGCCACCAAACAGGATACAACCTTCCCAATAACAGCTGCATAACAATTCTTGCTCAAGATCACAATAAAATAACTAACTTTTGCTTAAATCAGTAGGCTATTTTGCACTCTTGGCAGGAATCCAAGCAAAAAGATTGATTTGTTTGCCTGCTTGCTCCAGACTACTTTTTCTGATGCTTTAACCTATTTTTGAAAAGGTCATGCATTTATTACAGATGGAAGCAAAGACAGTTACGACCCTTTGCCTTTTATGGCAGCCTACATCTATCACAGTACTCCTCTCCTCTCTCTTCTTACCCAGAGGTTGTGATTTGATTATTCGGGAAAACTGGAGAGTGGGGTTTGTCCATTCAGTTAAGAGCCTTTTTCCTGCCTCAGTTCAAGCATTTGGAAAATAAAGACATCATATTAAAGAGCCTGTACTTATATAGAGCCTATACCTTATAACCATATACTTTGAGATGCACATACATTACTATGTTAGCAGGCACTCGGATGCTCCTCTGTGCTGAACTGTGGTTTCTTTCATGTATGTGCCAGATTTTAGACATGATCGATTTCATTTATTTGTGTCATTCATGAAGCCTGATCTTGGATGTTTTCAATTTTCAGTCAATAACATTCCACTCCATTTCTTGTTATGACCATCTTATGGCCATCTTCCTCAAATATCTGTGTCAGCCCCACTAGGTAGATCAGACCAGGAATTCAACTTCACAGGAAGGCTAAAACCGTATTGAGATTTGGTATGATAAAAGAATCTTGCAAGTTTCATTGTGCTGTACCTCCTCTTTCTTTATATACTTCAGTGTATTAGGAAGGCATCTACCTGAGCTGCCTCCATACATAATCTGGGTGTTCTGGGCTTAAAAAATGTTTCAGCCCCTTTTGCCTAAATAACAGTTCTTGCATGTTTCTGTCAAAGTCATCTTCCCTAACTCTCTACAGTCTGTCAGCATTTCATAGTCATTCGTAGTTCCTCTTGGGGTCCCCTCTGGATTTTTTGTCATACACACACACATACACACACTCCCGGGTTGGATGTATGTATAGTGAGGCTGGACGTTGGCATCACATCTTGGTGGGGCTTTCAGGCAAAGTATGCTTAGTGACTCTCCTTGTTGAGCTCACTTGCCTTCTTGTCATTGTTCATATGTTTCTTCTCTCTCCCAGGGCTCAGTCCATGTGACAATCCAGAAGCAAGTAATATAGAAGGTACCACATCTTCATCTTGCTTCTGTCATTGATCACATGCCTAGAGAAGCACCTGAATGGTAAAAGCTAGTAGACAGGACAAGATGATTTGGGGTCTACAAAGAGTTCCCTATATGGAAAGGCCTTTGGTAGGTACCTATTAGTATTGCTAGTTCTCAGGCTACATACAAGGGTCTCAAAGAGCAGCATTTCAATTAGGTTGGTCCATACTGGTTCTTCATAGCCCTGCACACACTTAATTTTCAATTTGAGACCACATTTTAGTGCTGTCTAACTCAAGTGTTCCTCAAGTAGTACAGATCTACATTAAGAAAATTCATGAGTTGGGTGTGGCATAGTTTTGCTCTCAGCAGTGCACTTAACAGTTGCTCTTCTCATCACTGAGTGCAAGTATGTTTAGGGAAGAAGCCTTCAAGATACATATATCCAGTTTCCTCTGCAAACATTTGCAGTACAGGAATGCAAACTGAGGTGGTGTGCCAGAGGTGGATAACCTACATCTCAGTCTATTTTGCAGCCCCAAAGTATTCCCAGATTGCACAGCCAAAATCCAATAGTAAATTTGCTTATTTTTAGTAGGAGGATGATTTACTCTTTTCAGCAAAAACAAGGGTGAAGATGGATGCATTAAGTTACTGAGAAGCAAAACAGATCCATGTTCATACTCAGCCTCTCAGTTTCTACCCCTCTCCCACATCTATTTGGTAGCATCACTGCATCATCTGGCATGAAATTGCATTCCCCCAAACCAGATACAAAAAAAAAATACCCATCACCACTCCAAGGCCCAGAGCTTCTGCAAGTCCTGGTCCCCAGAACTATTCCAAAATTTTAATTTGTTATACTTTCTAATGGGGAAGAATGATACATTATTACTGTATATACCTGCAAGATAATCATATTAGCTCTATTCATGAATTTAATTTAATTTAATTCTAATTTAATTATTCTGACCTTGGCTCCACTTACGTTTTAGAGTGCAATCTCCAATATATAACTCAAAGCTCCAGTGTGGCCCTTTCCAAAAAAAAAATAAGTTGTGCACTCCAGTTTACATTCAATGCATAGATGTCTGAGGAAGGGCAGAACCATGAGCGGGTGGTACAACACAATCCTCAATGTGTATGTTTTCTCTGTACAAAACTATGACCATATGCACACAGCTGCTTTGCCATGCTTCCCTCCCATAGGAAAACAAGCTACCCAACAGGAAAACAGGAAAACAAGCTACCCAAAATCTTGCTGCCCACACAACTTGACCTTACAGTACTGCGTACCACAAATAAGTCTGGCTATGCTGTGCTCCATACAGCTTTAAACATTAAACCATAAATTACAATTACACTTTTAATTCCATGTGTTAACTCAGGCATATGCTGGTCAATTTCACTCCTCACTCTCTAGGGTCTAACAGTTGACCAGTTGACAACCCTATTTAAAACATGAGGGGGGAAAGTGGCTGCAGAAGCTGGAGTTCCAGTCTCTCTTGCAATTAAAAAAGGACTGAGGGGTGGGTGAAGAGGTCAGGAACCAGACTGAAGGGGTATTCCCACAAGAAACTAGAAGAACCAATTGGAGCTGCAAGATTGCCACCACGGAGCACATCATTTCAGGAGCATGTCATTTCAGGGAGCACATCATTTCCCTAATGTAGTTCAGTGACTCTACATTGCCTGCACAGTGTCTTCTAATGGGATAGTAGGGAAAACACCACTTCCAGAGTGTAGCTCAAGGCTGTCTCAACTGCAAGAGGATACTGGGATACAAGTAGAGGCATCTGGTCATATGTTTGGGAAATGGTTAGTGAGCCAGCCTCCTGCCTTACACTTTTGATACATCTCCGTAACACACTTGAAACTAGATTAAGTGTTAGATCTAGATCAGGGTTTCCCAACCAGGGTTCCATGGAACCCTAGGGTTCTGTGAGAGGTCACTAGGTGTTCCCTGGGAGATCATGATTTATTTAAAAAAAATATTTCAAATTTGGGCAACTTCACATTAAAGAGGTAAGTTTCATTATTTTTAGTTTAAGAACAGTATTAATGCATATACTGTATACAGGCCTACACATGAAACAAATATAATAATTTTGTAACTTCTGGCCTATATTTGAGCTTGAATGTGCAGAGGTTCTCCGAGGCCTGAAAAATATTTAAGAGTTCCTCCAAGGTCAAAAGGTTGAGAAAGGCTGATCTAGATTGAAACATGCTATGTTTCAATCTAGAACCAATGCTATTGCCTTTGGGCAGACAGAAAGTAGGGGGAATTATCTGTTCCTCCCACTTTCTAGTTCCTCTCTAAATACCATGCATAGGGTCAGAATACCCTTGAATGGAATAAACAGAGCTGTGAGGACAAGAAGAGATCCATGAAAATTGAACGGAAGCCTCTTTCCTGAACTGAACAGGCTGACAATGAAGAAGGCAATAAAAACCCCAAATAGCCAGAGCTGAGCCTTGAAGAGCTCTGTGCTTTATATGAAACTAATGCAATTAAATGAACTTTAAACAGACAAACTGTGTGCAAACAGCAACATTCTTCTATAATTTAATGCTCTGGGAATTCATTTGGGGTAAGAGAAGAGAAAAAAGTGGTACCCTGTGAGCATTCTGAATGTAGTTAAGTATTAATAATGCTGAATGACATCAAGCTATATGACTACTTCAATTAGAAAACCAAATCACAACTCTCTTAATCATTCCCACTTGTTAATTTCTTCCCTAACAGAGTCGAACCACTTTTTTGCCTCTGGAATGGAAGTATTTCTTATTTCACATCTTTTTTTTAATAAAACAAATACCATTTCATTCAAACAGGGCCTGTATTCAGAAAGATGGATGAGGGGCTCTCTTTGAAACAGCATTATATTGTCCTAAATATAGGCCCAAACCACATAACTCAATAGATGATGGCTATTACAATTAATGTTTGTGATTTAAAGGAAGGCCATATCCATGTAACACAAAGCATGCAGTCAACAAGAGTCTTATTCCTTAGATTTGGTTGCCCCCACCCCCCAACCTTAGTTTCCCCATAGGATTACAGAGAGCTTTGAATAATTAACCAATAATCATGACCCCTTAAAAATGATGATGGAGGCAACCCCATGTAGAACTTGTTACAGTAGCATCATAGAATCACATCGTTGGAAGGCAATGCAGAAGTCCTCTCCTCCAACATTCTGCCAAGGCAGAATAGACACACGTTCTAGAGAAATCTGTTGCACTGTCAATTAAGTTAATCAACATTTTTTTCTAATATTTAATTCAAATGCTTTTCATAGGAGTTTTCTTGAGTTTGGTTCCTATCTCGTGGGTCAATGAAGAACAAATTTCCTCCATTATTTATATGTCAGTCCTTCAAATATATGAAAATGGTCCACCTATCAGCTTTAGCCACCTTCTCTGGATAACAGACAAAACTGAACAGTTTCAAGCTCTCTTCCAAGAGATGGTTTAGCAGTGGCAGTAGTAATATACAGTAGTCTTGATGACATATTTTCACAATACTTGATACCCATTTTGTGAAAATGTATCAGAATCATGCCTAAAACCTAGCCCATTTATGAGAAGTCCAACATGGCATCATGCATTTGACTATTACACCTGAATCAAAGGAGTCCATTGCTAACATTTTCCTAAAAATAAACAGAGATTGCAAAATTGTGTTGGGAATGCAGCTGTTCATATCATGACATATTTTCCCTCAAAACCACATTTCTTGATCAATAAATGCACATGTTTTACTAAAAACCTATAACCTGGTTTCTCCACATATTTTGGTTTACAATTCACACAATCCTTTACTACAGGTAGTCTTTGACTTACAACCATTCATTCAGTGACTGTTCAAAGTTACCATGGCACTGAAAAAAGTGACTTATGACCAGTCCTTGCACTTATGACTGTTGTGGCATCCCCATGGTCACCTGATCAAAATTCCAGCATTTGGCAACCAGCATGTATTTACAATGGTTGCAGCATCCTTGGGTCACATGATTGCCATTTGTGACCTTCCTAGCCAGCTTCCAATAAGCAAAATCAATGGGGAACCATGTAATTCGCTTAATGACTGCCACAAAAAATGTCATAAAATTGGGTGGAGTCACGTGAAGCCTTGCTTAATGACCGCACCACTTAACAAAAAATTTTCCAGTCCCTCTTGTGATCATAAGTTGAGGACTACCTGTATTGGCTTTGCTGGCTGTGGCTGATGGGAGTTGGTTCAGAATAGCAGGGGAGTCCCAAGATAGCCTCAAATCTTCATGCCACAGATACCTATTACTTATCTCATGTGAGATGATTCATGAGGAGTGACACAATTCAGTAGATGATCATTATGGTCCCTTCCAACTCAGCAGTTCTATGATTCCCCTGAACTACTATATGATTTTTTAAATTAGGCTTTTCAGAAGGCCTTGAAGACCTGACTTTGTGCCCGGGCCTGGGGCCCCAAGTGTGTGAAGGGCCCCGTTTCATGGTTGTGCTAACACCAATGGCTTTTAAGATCTCTCGGCTGTATTTATATTTATATTTATTTTTTTGGTATTGTTTTTTTATTGTTTTTATTATTGTTAGCTGCCCAGAGTCACTGGTTTGAGATAGGCAGCTACATAAAATATATTATTATTATTATTATTATTATTATTATTATTATTATTATTATTATTAAATTGTTGCTATATTATTATTGTGTATTTTGCAATGGCTCTTCTGCAAGTACATTTGTTCAGGAATGTTTTACTTTAGGAAGATGCATGGAGCAACAAAACATTCTTCCTCCTCCAGTACAGTACACTGCTATTTTATGAAGTCTTAGGGTTCATGTTGTTTTGGACTGTTTCATACTTTCTGGTTGCAAAATCCCTTCTATGCTCAAATGCACATGCAAACTCAGCTTTTAAAAAATGGTCAAAGAACAGCACCAGCCTGTTGCAGAAGCACAATTATCTTCTATATCCTTCACGTATAGATGTGATATGTTACTATTGCTGTTGGAACAGGACTTGTAGCGCAGGATAAAAACTTGGCTGATATATACTTTATCTGCCAGAAACGCCTGACAACAAATTCAGCCTGTTCCTGTGTCAGGCGTAGTAGAACACTTGATGCATTCAGAAAGATTTTGAGGACACAATGATATTTAAAGTACATGAGGTACAGTGTTAGACTGCGGTCATAGCCAATAGCTAAAAGCAGTTCAAACATAAAGGAGGTTTATTATATACATTATTGTAAAAACCTGGACAGGCTATAAATAAGAAATAGGTTAAATGGTTTTGATGAAGGACAAACATGACTTGAACGTGAGTTTCAATCACCTTTTATATCTCCATATATTTTGCAAAAGGTTATTCCTAAATTATTTATAATCTAGTCAAAATAAGATTTCCTGTATTAATTTACAGTATAAGGAAACCTCTTTAATGAATAACAACTCCTTATCCCAAAATATTTTTGAAAAATACTGTGGTTTTCCAGTTTTCATGGCAGCCATTTAATGAGAAATTCCATGATGATCGTATATGGGTATACATGTACATTTGATTCGGTGAAGAAAAAACAGGATCACCTGCACATTTTCCAGCTGAAATGGTTCTACTGCATTTAACAGAAGTAATATACTGTAACTGTATTTAGAATTGATTTGCTTTATTAATTACTAAGGAATTCTCTTAAAAGAATATGCAACGGTAATAAATTATTTTTTCCCTCAAACCAGATTTTCCAAAATTCCACATACAACTTGATGTGGTACAACAATCTTAGAATCATAGGGTTGGAAGGGACCTTGGAGGTCTTCTAGTCCAACCCCCTGCCCATGGCAGGAGTCCTCATACCATCTCGGCCAAATGGTTGTCCAATCTTTTCTTGAAAACCTCCAGTGATGGAGCACCTACCACTCCAGGAAGCAAGCTGTTCCACTGCTTAATAGCTCTGTCAGGAAATTCCTCCTTATTTCCAGGTTGGATCTCCCTCTGAAGAGCTTCCACCCATTGCTTCTTGTCCTACCTTCAGGTACTATGGAGAATAAATTGATGCCCTCTACCCTGTGAAAGCCCTTAAAGTATTGGGAGACTGCTATTGTGTCTCCTGTCAATCTTCTCTTCGTTAAGCTAAAATACCTAGCTCCTTTAGCTGTTCTTCATAAGATTTAACCTCCAGACCTCTTATCATCTTCATTGCTCTTCTCTGTACTCTTTCTAGGGCCTTAGCATCTTTTTTGTATTGTAGTGACCAGAACTGGATGCAATACTCCAATTGTGTCCTCACTGGTGCAATATAGAGCGATACTATCACTTCCTGTGATCTTGATACTATCCCTCTGTTGGTGCAGCCCAGGACCACATTGGCTTTTTTGGCAGCTGCAGCACACTGCTGACTCATACTTAGGTGGTGGTCCACCAGGACACCTAGATCCCTCTGATAGGCACTATTGTTGAGCCAGGTATTGCCTATCTTGTACCTGTGCATCTGGTTTTTCCTGCCTAAGTGCAGGACCTTATATTTCTTGCCAGTATATTTGCTTAATCCCCAGCTCTACTCCCTTCAGCCATCCCATTTATTTACAAGCAGATGCTGACCAATGATCAAACGTTTTTTAATATCCTAGCAGAAACTTTGATCAATCCTATTTCTTTTATAGCTTTTTAACTACAAATTCTGATGTATTGAACTGAATAGATCAGGTCTTGTCTTGAACTGGTAATTCTAGCTGTATCTTACTATCTCCTAATAATTTTTCAACTGTTTTTTAACCAAGGCAGTCACACTGCCATGCACAATTTGCAACAGTAGAAATGAGCCTCTGCCCTTTTCATTTACATTATAACCTACTCAGAGGTCACTCTCAGAACCCAAATAAACAAATAAAAGTTAGCATTTCCACAGTTCCTGCTAAGTTTTTTCCAGATGATACTTTGTTGAAGTACAAATATTTCATACTTCTGCTCCAGGAGATTTGTAAGAGTAACAAAGATCCAAGGTGAAGGAAGAGAAGATTCTCAGTTATAACACAGGGGGCACATGCTATGTGCAGCAGTTTGGTGGAACTGCAACTAAGTTGACCTAGGTACTGATCTTGGCTGTCCTTCTTGCCTCCCAAAGCACTCTAATTTCTGAAAACATTGTATTCTTCTCAGAGTACAGAAAGAAATCACAGCTTTGAGCACATGCTGCATGCCAGCAGATCCTCCTTTCTCCCCTTGAATGAATTCCAGTCCCCCCATGTCTTCAGGTCAAATTCCATAATAAAGGAAGAAGCCTTATGCGTAGAATCACTTATCATTTGATTCCACTTTCTTAATTTATATAGAATGAAATTAATAAGTAGGCAAAACTTTTCACATGCAGAATTCAAAACCAGAGGTCCTGACACTTTCTGGCATGAAAGCAGGTGAATAGTTGATTGAACCAACTCTTGGTGATGCAGCTCAGCTCTTCCTCCTGATATAGATATAAGTCTAAAAGTATTCTTTTTTATAGAACTTTATTATTTTCAAAATATAGTTAATATACAAAAAAAGAATATATAATAGATAGAAAACAGAACTAAAGAAAAAAGAACAAACTATAAAAGTGTCAATAGAAGGAAAACAGAGACGGAAAGTGACTTTTGACTTTCTCCGATACAGATATAGGTCAGTTTACAAGTCTAATCTCTTAACAATTAGTTAACCTATCATAACATTATTTCTATTACTACAAACCATTTAATCTCTAAAACCCAAAGTCAAAACATCATTTTTTTCTATTACAAGCAAGTAGTCCAAAAGAGGTTGCCAAGTTAATATAAATGTAGAAATAGAGGGTTCTCTTATTAAAGTTCTTTCTGTACTCTGAGAAGAATACAATGTTTTCAGAAATTAGCCATTTGAACCAAATCCATTAATTTAACAATCCAATCTTCAGTCGTAGGTATTTGTGGATCTTTCCATTGTTGTACATATAACATTCTTGCAGCCGTGATCATATATAACAGCAAAACTCCATGTTGTTTCTCTGATTCCTATTCCATCAATCCCAAAAGAAAGAGTTCTGGTTTTCTTTGTATATTTACTTTAAGGATCTTTTGAATAGTAATACATATTTGATCCCAGAACTTTTTAGCCTTCTCACAAGTCCCCCAAAGATGGTAAAAGGTTCCTTCACCCTGTAAACATTTCCAACAGACATTAGTTACACCATTATACATTTTTGACAACTTATCAGGAGTTAAATACCAACGGTACATCATATTATAGAAGTTTTCTTTCAAATTATAATTCAGCGTAAATTTCAAACCTTTTGTCCACATATTCTGCCATTGATCCAACATGGTATTATATCCAAAATTCTTAGCCCATTTAGTCATGCAACCCTTGACTTGTTCATCTTCCATATTCATCTGTAACAAAATCTTATACATCTTACGTGTATCATCATTTATACAAAGGTCCATTTCAAACTGAGTTATTTCATTAACAAATTTATAGGACTTTTTGTTTAATTTAAAACATTCTACCAACTGCATATAGGTGAACCAATAACATGTAAATCCATCCAATTCTAACATTTCCCTTGTTTTAATTTTTGGTTCACCCTCCTCAAACTTTAACAAATCTTTATATTTTAACCAACTTATAGCTCCCACATTTTCTCTTCTAACAAATGCTTCCTGAGGTGACAGCCATAAAGGTAAATTTGGAGATAGCCTTACCTTATATTTGTTCCAGATTCTCAGTATGGCATTCCTCATAAAGTGATTTTTAAAATCCTTATTAACTTTAACTTTGTCATACCATAAATAAGCATGCCACCCAAATCTTAATTCATGTCCTTCAAGCTGTAGTAATTCCTTGTTCTCCAAGGTGATCCATTCCTTCATCCAAAGCAAACAACAGGCATCAAAGTACAATTTCAAGTTAGGCAGACCCAAACCTCCTCATTCTTTGGCATCTTGTAACAGTTTGTATTTAATTCTTGGTTTCTTGCCTTGCCAAATAAATTTGGAAATATCTCTCTGCCATTCTTTAAATGGTGTCTAGAAGTATTCTTCATGCATTGTGAAATCAAGTACACTCTATTTGTATTTGGAAAGAGTGTTCAAATATACTTGTTTCTTCTTCTTGTATTACCATTCATAATGTCCTTCGTTTGAAATTGTCTGTGGTACTAATTCAAAATAAGGGATTAGGGGCAAAGTCTGTGGCCCAATGCAGAGAATGACTATTGATATCTCATTGACCCATTGTTCTTCAAGAAGCTAAATGCAAGGGCCTCTTAAATGGATTTATATGGTCCCACACATTTTTCCTCTCCCTAGCAGCAACAGTGCTATTGTTACTTGCCAACTCCCCCTCACCCTATATGTGTTGCTATGAGGGAGAGTGAAGTATTGTAGGGTAGCTATGCTTTGGGTAAGCTAATACTAAAAGTACTGTGTAACAGGTCCCTTGGAATGATGTTTGCAGAGTTGGCAGCCAAAGTAGGAAGTTCTGCAGAAAGCTGCACTTCTTAGGCACAGTGAAGTAGCTACTATGAGTTGTAGGAGGACAATGGCAGAGACTTGCTTTAATCTATTGCTCCAGTGAATTCCTATCATTGCACCTCATAGAGCCAATCCTAAATACAGCATCCTGGCCCTTGTCAAAAATGGGCATCTACATAGAGGAAAATGGTGAAACATCCATTGTCACGTCACAGTGCAAACTCTGCACCTTCTGCATTTACACTGTGATGTAAATACAGTACATCAGGAATAATGCTTGCATTGTGATATGACTTATGTTTTGTCATTCTGATGAAATCACAGCTAGCTGTGGGCATCATTTGTACTTGCTTTCAAGGAAAAGAGGGTGTTCCTTGAAACATGTAACTGTCAAGCGCATAGAGTAGGTTATTCTGAGCTTTGTGTCTCAGCTGACGCAAATGATTTCACAAAAAGAAGCACTTTTTATACCTTCCCTGCACTATCTCCAAGTGTAGATTGTTAGGTTGCCTCTCTAGTGCTGCCTAGAAAGAAGAAAGTATTAAGAAATATAGGAGTCCTCAAAGTTGGAAGAAGTACTAAAATATATCTTATCTTTAATTATATATATTATCTTTCTTAAGGGAAATATCAAGCAACAAAGAACTTCTAGAAGACTGAGGATGTGCAGTGGAGATAAAAACTGATTCTGAATTAAATTAGAATATAAAAGGTGAACTAGCCCACCAGATATTAGAAAACCAGAGTTTCCATCATCTTCCAGAATTGCCCATGTTGATGAAGGCTGCTAGGAATAAGAGTTTAGCCACATCTGGCAGACCACAGATTTCCAACCTCTGCATTAGAGTTTTGTTAGAATGTAGCTAGATTCCATTAAAAATAAACAAGTGTAAAAGTAGGGCTACCATATTTGCCTTGCAAAAACCCAGAATACCACTAGGTGGCAACAAATGGTTAGAGTTCTCTGTATCACTCCGCAACCATCTAGTGGTCCTCCAGATTGTTGCAGCCCAGATATAGTGACCCTACCAAAAAACAAAACAAAACAAAAACACAGTTTTATTATGGGAAGTATTTGAACTATAACTAAGCAGTTATTCATTGTACACAATTGAAAATACAATGATAGAAAATGAATTCTTTTTGACTAAAACAATAGTGGGTAAAAAGTAATCAGGAACACATTTTTCCCCTCATTAAAGTGGTTAGAGATTCTTTTAGGAGGGCTTGCCATGTGTGCCTGCAAAGCATGTCAATAATACTAAATAAATACAATTTATGCTAGTCTTTATTTGAATTGTAAAACACCAGAAAGCAGGGTAACAAAGAGGTCTTTTAAGAAGAGTTTCAGAGCAAAAGTAGGCCTTGGTGGTTTATCTGAACAGGACTAAGCAAACAATGGCAACTACTTTGAAGGATCTTAAAGGAGTCAAGAAATGTCATTGGCCTAACTCAGCACAATCCTAAATGATGAAAAAATGGCAGTTTTTTCATTGTTAATTTAACCAGCTAAGTCTGCAGCTTAGAATAAGTCTCATCAAACTATACTTACTTACTTCTAAATAAATGCTTAGGATTGTAGTCTATGTTTTGTTCACCCATGAAGATATCCCTCTATAGCGCATGCCCCTGTGTACATTTGTATTTTGAATACATACTGCAGTTTTTACCTTGACTAGCAGAAAATGATGAATGGGCATTGAAGTATTTGATTATGAGTAAGATCACGCTCGGGTTTTCAGCAAATGTTAACAAAGCTACTGAAAAAGTCCAGTCAAGTCCTAACAAATTGCTGAAAGTTGTCTTTGCCATGACTGTGGGTGGGCAATGCCGAACTGTTTATGTATGCTGGCCAGGAGGCAACACTAGGAATTCCAACTGCTGGGAACCAGATGAGAAGTTACTACGTATTGTAATCAGACCATGGAGGAGGAATTGGATAGAAAGCAACACAAACAAGAGAGGACAGATCAGAGTTATGCATTCTGAAAGGTTTAGAAAATTGCCCTTTTTTTTAAGGATGGTCACAGTCTGCCTTTGTCATTATTTGGACAGTGATTTTCAATAAACTTCATTTGTTATAAGTTTTCACTAGAATCATAGAGTTGGAAAGAGCCAGTGAGGGGAACCCCCTGCTCAGTGCAAGAATTCATACTACAGTAAAGCATTCTCTGTAGAGGACTGTTAGCATCTGCTTAAACACTATCTCTCTTGATTGGTCGGGGTGCACACTGCTCTTACTTTAGGGAGATTTTTCCTAATGTTCAGCCTTCCTGTAATTTAAATCTATTATTCCATGTTGAGGAATGATGAAGAACAAATCTTGATTTTCTTCTGTATGATACCCTTTTAGGTACTGAAATGTGCTATCATATCAGCTTTCAGTCTATTCTTCAAGACTCAATATTCCCAATTCCTTCAAACTTTTTTTCATAGAATTTAGTTTCTGGTCCTTGATCATCCATATTGCCATTCTCTGAATTTTTTTTAAGAGTCTCTGAATTTTTCTTTAAAAACTGGACACAATACTAGAGGACGAGGGGTCTGACCAACACAGAATGAACTATTACTTCCCATTATTTGGCACCTGCACATCTATTGTAGTTCAAAAATGTTTTTGCATCTTTTATGGTAACACCACAATATCAAATCTATTCCAAGAACTTTTTCTAAGTACAATTATCAGATCCAATAGCCCCTATACTAGTGCATTTGATTTCATAAGTAAGGAGTTCTGCATTGATCTCTGTCATTTTCTTATTTTTAGTCCTTTCCTCTAACCTGTCAAGATTGTTATTTCTGTCTTCCAAGATATTAGCTATCCCCACCTAATTCTGGGTAATCCACAGATTTAATAAGGTTTCTCTCCATCTCTTCACCAAGTCTTCAATAAAAATGTTCATGAGTACAGGGGCCAGGACTCAACCTTGCAGCACTCTGTGTGAGATCCCCTCCATTTTGATGAGGAACCATTGATGATCACTCTCTGAGTATAGTTTTTGAACAAAAGATGTATCACTTAATTCTCATGCTTTCCAGCCCACTCTGAACTAGCTTGCTAATTAGATTGTCATGAGGTATTTTGTCAAAGGCTTTGCTTAAATCAAGATATATTATGTTTTTAACATTCTATAATCTATTAAGGAAATTATCTGATCAATGAGTGAGATAAGGTAAATCAAGCAAGACTTGTTCTTGACAAATCCATGTTGACTTCTGGTATCTAATCAGGTTGTTTTCAAGTTACTTGCAGACTGATTTCTTTATGATCTGCTGTAGAATCATTGTCTAAAAAGTGACTGGTCTGTGCATTCCAGAACGACTGGTCTGTAGGTTCCAGAACCCTCCTTTTGCCGCTTTTTGAAAACAGAGACAACATTTACATTCTGTAATGGTTGCCTATTCTAAAACACCATCAGACTCATGAGTGTGAATTCAAAGATATCTGATTTATTAAAGAATAGTATGCAGGATCACAGAGAAAGCTGAGAATGATGAAAGCACACCAAATTCAAACTAAAAACCCTCGGTGCAAATGAAATCCCTCCCCCCGTAGAATCTTCTCAAGTTCACAATCCCAGGTGCTCCTAATGGTTTCTGATGGTCTGCGGGAAAAGTCCTTGAACAGATAACATAACCCAAACACATTCCATTGTACTGATTTCACATACAGAGCTTGGTACAAGGTCTCACAGCAGCTCCCTCCCAAACAGAAACACGCGTCAGCGCCATGGCATGTGAAACGTTACGATGTATAAACTACATTGAATCAGTGAACATGACATACTGCCCCTCCAAAATGAAGAATACATTAAGCAGCAGGCTTCAAAGGATAAGCAAGGTGGAAACAGTTAATTAAATCAGGAGTGGAAACATGGTGGGCAGACACCCATTCAGGATGAGGAAAGTGTTTCCATTGGACCGGATGCTGCAGGGTGCCCCGAACTTGTGAGAATCAACTATGTCCTTGAATTCAAAGTGTTGCTGGCCATCAATCATAATTGGAGCAGGAGGAGGAGGTTGAGGGTGCCAATGCGGTGAGTGGTGCACAGGCTTAAGCAAGCTGCAGTGGAAAACAGGGTGCAAGCATTTCAAATTATGAGGCAGTTCCAATTTTAACAGTAACTGGATTGACATGATGAACAACAGGAAAAGGGCCAAAGAATTTGGGAGCAAGTTTTTTAGAGGGTTGAGGTGATTTGATAAACTTAGTAGATAGATACATCTGATCCCCAACTTTGAAGTCGTGTTGTAAAGAACGATGCTTATCAGCTTGAGACTTGTAAGCAGCCTGGGCATCAGCCAAAGCTTGTTGAATTACTGGCCAGGAATCAGACAGTTTAACAGCCCAGTCAGACGCCAAACATGTTTGGGAAGGGGGCTGTGGCAGTTCAGGGATAGGAACAAAGTCGTGACCAGAAACCATGCGAAAAGGGGTTTGTCCGGTACTTTGATGCACAGCATTGTTGTAAGCAACTTCAGCAAAAGGTAACAACTTGACCCAATTGTCCTGATGGTAGTTAATGTATGCTCTAAGAAACTGTTCAAGAGTGGCATTTAAAATCTCAGTAGAACCGTCAGTCTGTGGATGGGACGATGTGGACAGTGCTTGTTTAGTGCCAATTTTAAAAATGATTTCCAAAATTGGGAAGTAAACTGTGTGCCGCAGTCAGAAATTAAATGGGAGGGGCTACTGTGGAGGCAGTAGATGTGGTGGAGAAGTAGGCATGCTAATTGTGGGTCTGATGGGATGGATTGTCATGTTCACCATTTCAATGTGCTTGGTACATCGTAACATTTCGCATGTCATTTGCCAGATACGTGTTTGATCTCGGGAGGGAGGAAGATTCCTCTTCGGGGAGTTGTTATCTGTTGGCTGCTGGGTTGGAATGTGTTTGGCTTATCTCATGTGTTCAAGGTTGCTTTCCCAGGATGTGTGGAAAACGGTTACTAGCACCTGGGAGGGGGGTGGTTGCTATGGCCGGTAGGGGGGAGGGATTACGTTTGGAGCTGAGGGTTTTTAGTTTGTATTTGGTGCGCTTTTAGTCATTCTCAGCTTTCTCTGTATCTGCCATAATTTCCCTAATAAAGCAGATTTCATTTAAGTAACCTCTTGTGAGTCTGAGTGTTTGGGGTAGGCAACCATACATGGATGCACATGGAATGAAATGAGCTTGTTTAGAGAAAAAATCCTTTACAACCCAAATGACAGTTTTCTTCTGACTGGGAGGTAGGTCCACAATGAAATCCATGGAAATCTCATCCCAGGGGCGGGATGGGCTGGCCACTGGCTGTAGAAGCCCCTGTGGTTTCCCCCCTTTTCATTTTGACATGGCACAAACAGGACAGGAAGCAACATAGTCTTTTACATCACGTCTTAAGGTTGGCCACCAAAATTGACAGCGAACCAAATGCAAGGTTTTCACAAAACCAAAGTGTCCAGCAAGTTTATCATCATGGGAACGCTGCAAAACATCAGCTCTTAAAGTTTCGGGCACATAAAGGCGGTGTTCCACCCACGCCAGACCATTTTCAAAAGAAACATTGTCTCTATTAGCTAGCAACCAAGTGTCAGATTTCAGTGCCTGGAGAAAGTCGTTCTGTAACTGACAAGGAACTTGCACTTTCCGCTTTCCAGACTGGGCTGGGGGCGGGGTGGCCTGCGGACGGGTCTGGCTCTGAGTGACAGCAACCAAGCCCAGTTGTGATTCAGTGAGAACAGTCCCAACCACATCTGCCACCTGGTCAAGGTCCTGAGGCAACCGTGACAAAGCATCGGCCAGAAAGTTTTTCCTTCCCGGAATAAATTTTAACTGGAAGTTAAAGCAACTGAAAAACTGAGCCCAGCGGATCTGTTTAGGGCTGAGACGTCGTGGGGTGCGGAGGGCTTCCAAATTCCTGTGATCGGTCCAAACCTCGAAAGGGCATTTAGTGCTTTCAAGGAGATGGTGCCAGGTTTCTAAAGCTGCTTTTACAGAAAACACCTCCTTTTCCCAAACATACCAACGGCATTCTGTTTCAGAAAATTTCCTGGATAGATAAGTGCAGGGTTTTAAGCAATTTTCTGAATCCCTTTGCAACTAAATAGCCCCAACAGAGGAGTCAGAAGCATCAACTTGGACCACAAAGGGGCGTTCAGGATCAGGGTGCTGTAGAATAGGCTCAGCAGTGAAAAGGGTTTTTAATTTCTCAAATGCTGCCTGGCATTCAGGCATCCAATTCAGCACTGCCCCAGGGTTTTTTACTTTGTGTGTCTCCCCCAAGCCCTTGGTACGGAGTAAATCAGTGAGGGGCAGAGCAATCTCAGCAAACCCCTGGATAAATTGCTGATAGTAATTACTGAACCCTAGGAAACTTTGTAATTGCCTCTGGGTGCAGGGATGTTCCCAACTTAGAATCGCCTGAATTTTTGCAGGGTCCATTTCTATCCCCTGGGCAGACACTCGATAGCCCAGATAGTCAAGTTGGGTTTTGTGAAACTCACATTTGGAAAGTTTGGCATAGAGTTTGGCATCTCTAAGTTTGCATAACACCTGTCTGAGGAGGCGTTTGTGTTCCTCCTCGGTTTCAATGTAAATGAGAACATCATCTAAATAAACCAGGACCCCTTTAAACAAATGATCATGTAATACTTCATTAATCAATTGCATGAAGACTCCAGGTGCCCCTGCCAACCCAAAAGGGAGGACTTTGTACTGAAACAATCCTAATGGGCAATTGAAAGCAGTTTTCCACTCATCCCCAGCTTTTATGCGAATGCGGAAATAGGCTTCGCGAAGATCAAGCTTGGAGAAAATCTTGCCCTTTGACAAATGAGCTAACATGTCCTTCATGAGGGGCAGAGGGTACTTGTTGACAATAGAGAGGGAATTTAACCCTCGATAGTCCGTACAGAATTGGAGCGTGCCATCTTTCTTTTCCCGGAATAACACAGGAGCCCCAACTGGGGAATTAGCAGGTTCAATAAACCCCCTTGACAGATTTTTGTCAATGAAGTCCTGTAATGCCTCGAGCTCCTTCTGAGTCATCGGATAAATTTTTGGCTTGGGCAATTGAGCATTGGGGACCAACTCTATTGCACAGTCAGTTTTCCGGTGGGGGGGGGGTAACTGATCTGCTTCCATCTCCCCAAATACATCTGCAAATTCTTGGTATTGAGCAGGCAAGCCTTCTAAATGTGGCAAGTCAGGGCGCGGCATGGCGATCGCTGCCCTTCCAACCCCCACATGTGCAACTATCTCCGCTGTAGGAGCTTGGTAAAATCCATCTTTAAAAGTCACAGTTCTGTGCTCCCAGTTTATATAGGGGCTTTGATAGGTCAACCAAGGGATCCCCAGGATTACCAAGGGATTGCCAACAGGTGCTACAACGAATTTCAAAGTCTCACAGTGGCTGCCCATTTGCATTGCCACAGTTCCAGTGAAATGGGTTGCCCCCCCCCCCCGCTGTTGAACCATCCAACTGTGTGAAGATCAAAGAATGCTGGAGGGGGAAGCTAGTCAGTTCCAAAGCAGCAACCAGATCAGGGTGAATTAAACACCTGGAACAGCCAGAGTCAACTAAAGCCCATACCTCTGTAGTTTTTGTGCAGGAACCCAATTTCACTTTTACTGCTAAAGTGGGACAGTCAGCACTCACCATAGCATCTTTGCGCCCATCCTCTTCCACCTGCCCACTGGCGCCCTTCATGGCAGGTGGCTGGCGTTTCCTACCAGCTCCTTAAAGTCGTCTTCAGCCTCTCCTGAGAAGTAGATTACTTCTTCAGCGTCGGCTGTCCCTTTAGCTGCTGTCATTCGCCATGAGGGGGGGGTGATTTGGCCCGCGGCTTCCCCGCTCAATCTCCAGCCTTGGCTTTCAGGCAATCAGCTGCTTGATGGCCCTCCTTTCCGCATCGGAGACACTGACCCCTCACGTAACGCCGATCTCTCTCCTCATCCCAGGCTCTATAGCTTGGCCGGGCAGCAGTCACAACACTTCGAGGTCCTCTCATGGTGGTGGGTGGTTTTTCAGGTTTTCTAGTTTGCATGAAGGTATGCTGAGCATGCTCAGCCTTTCCTGCCAGACAGATCCAGTCGTACAATGACTCGGGGTTGTCTCTACACAACGCCCAACACAGGACGTCCCGGTTGAGTCCCTCTTTAAAACGCTCTATTAGAGTTGACTCAGACTAGTCAATGATTTTCCCAGCCAGACCTTTAAACTCCAGGCCATAATCAGCTACTGACATTTGGCCCTGGGTAAGATCCTTCAGCGCCTTCTTAGCTCTTGTCTTGGGCAGAGGATCTTCAAAATGCAGCTTTAACGCCCACATGAAATCATCGAAATAATCAAGTGCAGGGGAGTCAGCATCACTTAATTGAACATACCAGTCAGCCGCTTGACCATTCAACTTGGTGGCAATGGTAGTTACTTTGCCTCTTCAGAAGGGAAGCATGCCCCAAACTGCCTCATATAACTTTTAGCATTAGTTAAAAAGAAAGATAACTTTGTTGGATCCCCATCAAATTAGACAGAAAAGTGTTTCACTCCGCCTCCGGTTGGAGTGGAACCAGCCGGCACTTGAGTGGTTGGGCCCCAGGTTACAGTAGCTTTTCCTTTTCGGGGTGGGGATACTGATAGCCAGGCTCTGCGGGGTGGAGATTCATCCCGGAGCCGTCTCCGGCCCCGCTCCGCTGGCAGTCTGGATGGGAGGATGGGGGATGGTTGCGGGAAGCTGGGATCTCCTCCGCACCTCCCCTGCCCCTTCAGTGACAAAGACAGGTTTTTCAACATGTACTCCATTGATTCTATTTTGGCTTCCACCACTCTTAGTCTCTCAGGGGTTTGAGAGTCCCCTCTCCTTCGCGTGCCCAGTTTCCTCTCAGTTGACACTGTAGTAGATTCTTTGTCTGGGGTTAGCAGGAACTGGTACTTCCAGGACGTCCCCGACGTCTCTGGTTGGGGTTCCCCCACTTCATCCAAGGTGATCAACTCTGCGAGCAATTCACTGGGTGCTGGTTGCTTTGGCTCTTCCCCATTGTCAGATTCCTCTGCATCAGAATTGGAATTTGATTTATCCCTTGACAGGTCTCAGGATTCTGAAGGTCCTGGGGTGAGATTCAGTTCTCCACTCTTGACCGTCAACTCGGGCATCAAGCTAGCCATCAAGTCCCCCAGTCGTGGATTTTGACTCAGCCATCATTAACTATTTTCCCTCACAAGAGACTGATCTTGGTAGGAGCTAACGGTACAACTTTGGGATTCTCAGCTTTATGTAATAGTTGCCTATTCTAAAACACCATCAGACTCATGAGTGTGAATTCAAAGATATCTGATTTATTAAAGAATAGTATGCAGGATCACAGAGAAAGCTGAGAATGATGAAAGCACACCAAATTCAAACTAAAAACCCTCGGTGCAAATGAAATCCCTCCCCCCGTAGAATCTTCTCAAGTTCACAATCCCAGGTGCTCCTAACGGTTTCTGATGGTCTGCGGGAAAAGTCCTTGAACAGATAACATAACCCAAACACATTCCATTGTACTGATTTCACATACAGAGCTTGGTACAAGGTCTCACAGCAGCTCCCTCCCAAACAGAAACACGCGTCAGCGCCATGGCATGTGAAATGTTACGATGTATAAACTACATTGAATCAGTGAACATGACACATTCCTTGCATTACATGGCATTTTTCCAGAGCTCCAGGGTTGATTAAAGATAATACTTAAAGGTTCTGCCTGACCATCAGCAAGTTATTTCAGTATTTTAGCATGCAATTCACGCAAAGTAAATAGGTATTGTTTGACCATGCTTCTGTCAACCTCAGCTTTCAATCTTGCCTCCTTGTTCTTTGCTGTTTCCCTTTTTGTTGGAAGAGATACAACCAAAACAGGAGTGAAGTAGTACTGCCTCTTCTTGGGTTATCTGCCAGCCCTTCATTGCCTTCATTTTTTTTGCATGTACTTTTTATTAAGAATTTTTATTACAGTAGTAAAAACTAATGCAAACTAAGAGAAAGAGAAGAGAAAAAAAGAATAAAAAATGCAGGAAAAAAAGAAAGAAGAAAAAGAAAAGAAATATCTAAAGAAGTGACTTCCGACCTTCATCACAACAAGTATAAACAAATTTAGTAACTCTTCAGACCCTATAAGGTTATAAACAGATATCTCTTCATCTCATATTCCATCCTTTATCTATAAGCAAATCTATAAAACATCAACTTTTCAATCCTGGTGTCAGAAAAAATCCACAAAGGGTTACCAGAACTTTGGGGAGGGAAATTATTATTTTAACCTTGATCAAATAAACCAACTTTATATTCCTTCCTTTTACTTTTAATAGTCTTAATTTTTAATCCAATCAAAAATCAAATTGTCATAGGACTTGATTTCTCTTCAATTCTTCTTTATCCCATTGCACAGATTTCTTCAAGTCTTTAACAAGCCTCTTTTGTAGATCCAATAAGAAAACATTTTCCAGGTCATTCTCTTGGGTTACCCTTTGTATTTCTTTTTTAATTTTTAAAACTTCAGCCAGTTTCTTTTGTATATCCAGTAAAGGGTCCTATTCCAAATCATTCTCTTGGCCTGTCATTTGTAATTCCACTTTCAGTACTTTCTCTGTCTTGTCAGGTAAAATTTGTTCCACATCTGTTATTACTATATTAACATATTTTGGACATAATCCATCCATAGAAGCAGACATCATTACTGACAGTGTTGATATTGTAGTTACTACCTTCTGGCTTCATTCTTCAAAGATCTCCTTTAATGTTTCCAATCTTATGTTTTGTGTCATTTTATAAGTCCAAGTATCAATCAACCTCAAGAGTAAGCTTGTTTTTTCTTCCTTCTGCTTAGAATCTTTAGTCCCCTGTAGTGTCCAGTTTCTAAAATCATAAGGTAACTTATCTTTATTATGACTTACAATAGCCATAATAGCCAAAATAAATCTGTTTCCCATGAGAAGTTATTTTTTATAGTTAATTCCAAAATCTTATAGTAAAAGTCAATATTCTAAATTTATCTAGACCCTTGGCTTGTTTATAACTTTCTTAGATCAAAATTGCCTTAGCTTTCTGCTGTTTATTTCAAATTCTTTAAATTCTTAAACTTATAATTAATGTTTCTTTTGTTCAGAGTTAAAGATATACTCACCCGATTTTTCAAACTTGTGATTCTGAAGGGCTCTAATAGCTTTAAGCTAGTTTATAGGCAATTTCTAAATGTGATTGGAAAGTGAGGCTTGCAAATTTAGTGGTCGTGAACAAGATGGCTGATCCCTTCATCTCCCAGCACTCATCCCCATGGAAAACTGCTGTCCTGTGCTCTCCTCATAAGGAGCAGCTGTCCAGAGCACATGTGGGTGATCTCTTGTCCTCTCCTTACCCAGAGAGGTTCTGAGGAACCGGTGCTTACCAGTCCCTTGGTCTTTGCCATGGTCATCAGCTCCGCTTTCACAGACATCTTCAGTTCGCCATACCTCCCCCAGAAGTCACCTTTCATTGCCTTCATTGAGCAGCTGATGTATTGATTTTTTTAATATAATTTGATCATATGTAAGGAAGGCTTTTTGTTGTCCTAGCCTCCTTCTCCAGCCTCAGCTCTTTCTGAACTTTAACTTTCCTAATGTTCTTTTCAGTTCTGGCTCACCTCTATGCCCTCTTTCTTCAAGACATCTTTCTTTCCATGCCTTATGTAAGTTCTTTTTTTTTTTTTTGAGATTTTCATTAAGTTTGTATATAGTCACATTGGAGAGCATCATTGGCAAGACAAATCAGGAACTTACTGGACTGCGTTGGCTGCGTTTTTCTTTCAACTTCTAACTTTTTTTTCCCCCAAGTTAAATAGCCCCAAACTTTCTAGGCTTTTCTCTTAGAGAAGGTGTTTGAGTCTTTTTGTTTTTACTATCCTGAATAGTTTAGTTTCATCCACAAACTTGGCCAACCCTTTGCTTATCCCTAAGTCAAGATAATTTATGAAGATGTTACTTTCAACTTTCAGCTTTTCTTTCAACTGAGGTAATTAAAATCCCCCACATCTATTATTTCAGGCAACTTTGAAATATCTGCAATTTGCTTTTGGAAGCATCCTCCGCATATTCTCCTTGATGGAGTGAGCCATAGTGGACATCAGCAATCCTTCGCCTTTTATTTATCCATCTGCTTATTTTAACCAAATTGCTTCTACATTGTCACCAAGTTAATTCACTTGGATTTCAGAGAAAGTAAGAATATTTTAATGTGCAGTGCAACTCCTCTTCTACTGCTCCTTTTCCTTTTGAATAAACTGTTATAATCTAATTATAGGAATCATTCTTGTAAAACGTATTTGCCTTCTATTAAGAATTCTAGCTCATCATATTCATTTCCCACACTCTGAGAATTAATACACTGTAGAGACAATGAAGTCTATGGACTTTATGAATTTGATGACTTTACAAGCCATTGTTTTTTCTTCTAAAAAATGAAGGGATTAGTGAAAAAGATACTGAAAGGAAAAGAGGGCCAAATCTTCTCACAATCATTGAGGCTCAACTGGAATGTATTCTGCAATGTAAGGAAGGATCAACCAAATCCAGGAAGAGGACACCTTAGCTTTCCAGAACTATTCAGGAAGCTGTAGAAGTTATGAAGGCTTCCTTCAAGCAATAGAATTCATAATGAGAAGAACAAATAAAGAACCCATACTCTGGCAGAAAAAGCAATTATAAGGACTGCAGATAGATAGACAGACAGTCAGACAGACAGACAGACACCTGAGTCTATATTGGTTTTCTCAGGGAGGGATCAGAACAACAAGAGCAAATTGGGTTAAGAAGAAAATATATTCTAGAAATCTTAATGACTACCCTCTAGTAAATCAGTGGGTCCTGGTGCCATCTGCACAAGAGTTTTTAAAGAACTCAGATGTGAAACCAGTCAACTCAGTTGTGATTTTCCAGCAAAATTATGTAACCTGTCATACAGGCTCGGTGCCAGAAGATTGGAAGGTCGCCAATGGACACTCATTTTCAAAAAGGGAGCAGATCTAAGATATTATAGGTCAGTCAGTTTCCAGGCAAATGGATAGAAATAATCTAAGAAAAAGTAACTAGGCACATGGAGGATAATCCCTCTGGAGGAAAATCAGCATGGATAGTGCTAAGATATATTCTGCCTCACTAACTTTTTTTAAAGAGTATCAAGCATTCAGATGGAGGTAATGTTATTGCCATTGTATACATAGGTTTTAAGAAAGTCTTTGGCAAAGCTCCTCATCAAGGGCTCTTGGACGAACTTAGGGGCCATTGGATAAGAGGACCTGTTACAAATTGCTAACTGGTAAAAAAAGAGAAGCAAAGTGTAGAAATACATATATATTTTCTAATATACAGTACATAAGAAAGAAGTGGAGCCCTTCACAGTTCTGTGTAGGGAACAGTGCTCATTAACATCTTCATAAATTATCTTGACTTAGGGGTAAGCAATGGGTTGGCCAAGTTTGTGGATGAAACTGAACTATTCAGGATGGTAAAAATAAAAAGACTCAAACACCCTCTCTAAGAGAAAAGCCTAGAAAGTTTGGAGCTATTTAGCTTGGGGGGGGGGGAAGTCTGAGCAGAGACATAATTGAGATGTATAAAATCAAACATGTCATGAAGAAAATGGATAAAGCTAAATGTGACATTAATAAACAACTGCAAAATACATTAAATTATTTGTTATATAATAAAATTTTCTGTCTTAAGCTTCATACTTAATAGTAAGGACTCCACTGTATTTTTACATATTATTGCTTGTGCATATTGGAAAAAAAAAAAAGAAACAACAACAAAATGAACAAGAGCAACAAAAAGTAAAAGTAAAAAAAAAGAAAGCTATTTGATTTCTATCTTCCTCCTTTTTGTTCCTTTACCAATTTGCCATGTTCATAAGCATTTAGACCCCCTTAGAAGCCATACTGTAAGTGTTTATATTTGCGATGCTGCATAATATAGTGTATATATGGGAACTATTCTTCCTTGAATTTGGTTAAATTTCTGTTGTGAATATATGATGTTAATTTTGCCATTGCTGCATATTCTCCAAGTTTAAGTTCCTAATCAGTAGGGCGAAGATTTCTATGACATGTCATGTTTTTTTCTGGAACCTTTATTTGAATTTATAAGTAAGTTAAAATGTGTTTTAGAGTAATCTGGTGAGAATTAGATGCTTTTTATTTTGCCTGGAAAGTCATATTTAACATTTTAAAGGTGTTCTGTCATATTTCTGCTTAATTTTGTAACAAACGTCATATTTTGGTCATTGGCAACCCCCCTGATAAGCCAGCAAGTTTGAGCCAGCAAAGAAAGTGAGAATTTGCCTGTTGTTGTTGTTTTTTATTATTATTATTCGCTCCCCAACTCAGGGAGGTGTGCGTGTGAGAGAGAGAGAGGGAGAAGGAGAGGGAGAGGTGGGAACAAAGCCTTCTCCCCTGACCAGGCCTGAAAAAAAGGTGAGAATTTGTCTGTTTTTTCTTTTTTTATTTGCTCCCCAACTCAGAGCTTTGTGTGTGTGTGTAAGAGAGGGAGAACAACCTTTTTTAAAATGACTTCAGCAGGCAGAGGCTTCTCCCCTGACCAGGCCTGGAAAAAAGAGTGAGAATTTGCCTTTTTTTTCTCTCTCTCATTTGCTCCCCAACTCAGGTGTGTGTGTGTGTTTGAGGTGGTGGAGTCACATGAGAGCTGCAATCTGATTTCAACATGCCTAAAAGTAGATGTTCAGCGAGTGTGGAATTATGGTAACTTGTTCAAGAATCTGGAGAGCAAATTTTCAGTAGCAATGGTGATATTTTGTTTTGTAAATTGTGTGAAGTTAAGGTATCAGACCAAAAGCATTTTAATATTCAACAACATTGTGACACCACAAAACGCAAGAGTTGTTTAGCAAAATTTACCTTCACTGAGAACAGGCAACGTCTCCTTTTCAAGAGAGCTTCTTCTTCAACTGCAGGTTCATCAAATACCCAGTCAGAATTTTGTAAGGATCTCTGTACAATGATGGTTACTTCAGATATTCCCTTAAGAAAATTAGGTAGTGGTAGCCTCTGGCATTTTTTGGAAAAGTACACGAGTCACCCGATTCCAAATGAATCAACTGTAAGGAAAAATTACATCTCTGCCTGCTATGAAGATGTGTTAGAAAAGATAAGATCTGCTGTTGACAACAATAAGATATGGATTTCAGTAGATGAAACAAGTGATGTAAATGGAAGATATGTAGCCAATGTTATTATTGGCACTCTGAAATGTGACAAGCCTGGTGAAGTATTTCTTCTAACAGGTGAAACTCCACAAAAAGTAAACAATTCCACTATTGCTATGCTCTTTGACGATTCTATGAAACTACTCTAGCCAGATGGTGTAAAAAGGGGAAATACACTTCTCTTTGTAACAAATGCCACTCCATACATGACTAAAGCAGCCAAGGGACTTAAACTTCTTTATCCAAAAATGATCCCTATCACATGCTTTGCAAATGGTTTAAACAGAGTGGCCGAAGAGATTTGAAGCAACTATCCTGATGTAGAGAAGATAATTTCAAATGGGAAAAAAATGTTCATTAAAGCTTCACTTCGAGTACAAAAGTGAACTGCCCAGAGTCCCCCGTATGAGGGAGATGGGTGGTGATAAAAATATGATAAATAAATAAATAAAAGTTCAAAGAAATTGTTCCTACTTTGGCTCTCCCTCCCCAACCTGTCATGACATGTTAGGGGACTTGGCTGGATGCAGCTATGTATTATTTCACAAATTATGCTTCCTTGCAGCAGATAGTTAAAGTATTTGACTGTTGAGAATCTTCCTCCATCAAGACTGTGCAAGATTCCTTTTCTGAAACCTTGGCTGGAAACTTAGCATATATAGGATCTAACTTCAATGGATTATCAAGAGCAATCACCCACCTTGAAACTGTAGGAATGGAACTTAGTGATGCACTGAAGATTGTAAAACAAACTGAGAGTGATTTAAAGCAAGCAAAGGGGAAAGTGGCTGAAAAAATTAGTGATACACTGCAAAGAGTGCTGCAATCTAATCTGGATTATTCAACACTTGCAAAATAAGTCACGTTCTAAATGGACTCAAAGCAAAATCTGGAGACTTCAAGGCAGAATTTTCTCCAGATGAGTTTGCTTTTTTCAAATTGATTCCTATAACCCCTTGTGATGCTGAACGGAGTTTCTCCAGATACAAAAACATACTGGTGGACAACAGAAGGAGTTTTGAGTTTGATAACCTCAAGATGCACGTGGTCATCCAATGAAATTCTGTTGTTAATGAAAACTAATCCAGGGATGACCATTTTACTCTCAAAATGTTCATTTGATTCCTTCAGTGCTAGCACTTCTGCACTGGAAGTGAAGAAGAATAAACCTTTTAATTTGTGTGTGTGTGTGTGTGTGTGTAAGCACAGATTTTTAAAAAATTGGTTGCTAATTTAAGAAAAATTGTAAAGTCATATTTTTGCTTTAAAAGTCATATTTTTTGTTTAATTGGTCATATTTAAATGGTTTTAAGGTCATAAATGCTTGCATGATCCTAACATTTTTAGGTCATAGAAATCCTCGCCCTACTAATCAGGTATCATCTGAACTGTATCTTTCTGATATGATTGCTCTTGAATACCATCATACCAAAGCAACTGGCTGTTAACAGACCTTTGTTTTTTTCCTTACCTAACTCATCTGCATTACTTAGATCAGATGGTATATAAGAGATAAGTCCTAAACTATCTGCTTTGTCATCACTTTGGCTGGAATTAGCCTAGCCCAATGTGTGATTTCTGAAATATACTTCCTTTCTAAACTCAGCCACTAGGGTAACCATCTCAAGCTACTGTTTGTCTCATGAGGAAAAGTATGAACATTGTACAAGAATGTGCATGGTTTCCCCCAAGGAGCAAATCGATACAGCAGCGATTTATATTAAGTAGCAGCCTTTCTCAGCCTTCTGACCCTGGGGGAACCCCTAAAATGTTTTTCAGGCCTCTGGGAACCCCTGCACATTCAGGCTCAAATATAGGCCAGAAGTGACAAAATTATTATATTCTTTTCATGGGTAGGCCTGTATATATCCATTAACAGTGTTCTTAAGCTAAAAGTAAAGAATGAAACTTACCTCCTTAATGTGAAGTTGCCTGAATTTGAAATATTTTTTTAAATAAATTGTGATCTCCCAGGGAACCCCCAGTGACCTCTCACAGAACCCTAGGGTTCCACAGAGCCCTGGTTGAGAAACCCTGGTATAAGGGGAAAGGATAGGTACTTCCTTCCCGCACATTTCTTCCTCTTTGATTTGCCTCTCCTGGAGCAAATGAATTGAACATAGAAAGAAATGACCATAGATTAGATGCTGGGTTTATATCTAGTTTGCCACTGAAAAGAAAAAGAGTTTGGTTAGCCAGGTTATTAGCTCAGCAGGTTATAAACCATTATGGTAGTATATAAATATACTTAATTATTTAAGAAACCATTGGATCTGGACATTGTTTCCTAAGCAACAGGGTTTGCAACTTTTGGGTCCTATCCTCAGTGCTAAAATAGGAATTGGGAGAATAGTTTGAGAATGGCCCTGGGAAGCAGGCCATGGTAAACCACTTCGGAAAAAACCTTGCCAAGAAAAATGCAGGGACTTGTCCAGGCAGCTGCCAGGAGTCAACACTGACTCAAAGGTTTTGTGTGTGTGTGGGTGGGTGTGTTTGTGTGTGTATACATGCATACATACATACACACACACATACAGATATACAGTACATACACATGGATATGCATATAGTACATATTCCAGGGAACCTAACACATGCATGCTCATAGGATTTGCTGACTTTCTGATTCAGGCTATACCTGCCCTGCACCCTTAAGCTGCTCATATCAGATTTTAAAAATCCTGCCCAAACTGAGACACTTTGGCAACAGCTTGCAAGGTATTAGTCTGAACATCAAGCTCCCATATCCTTCCATTGGGCAATTCCTTTACAGCTGTGCCTTCCCACTTTTCTGTACCAGGAAAGCAATGGATAAGCACTTTCCTTCCTGTGTGTTTGTGTGTGTGTTTGTGTGTGTGTGATTGGATTTACCCATGTGTATATTTACACATACACATACAAATACATTTAAACTGAATTTATATAGTCAACGTTAAAACATTGAAATGCACATACATAAAGGCGGTACAACCAACTTTAAAATAAAAAGTCCTTGTTTACTGCCCTGTTGGTCTCTAATGTCACAACACAATTATAACTGTAGCCTTCTAAACAGAAAGGTCTGGGTTCAAAATCCTGTGGAAACATTTTTCAAATTAATTATTATTTTTCTTTTCCTAAGCTAGGTACTTTTTTTCTGGGATTTTTTTTTAAGTAAGTTCAGCAGTGAACAAAAGATTATCTGAGCTATTTGGGAGCTGAACGTGAAACTTTCTACCTTGAGTGACTGAAAGTAACATCAGATGTGTCATGATATCACAGAAAATGACATGAATTATGTAATTTTTCTGAGTTTTTAAAATGGGTTAGAGATGAGGGGATCATTTTATATCTGCTTTATTTTTGCTTTACAGGAAACAGCTTTAAAACAAAGAATTGAAGAAAGTGGGGCAGGTGGGGGTGGGGCAGGTGGGGGTGGGGCAGGGGATAGGCAATTATATGATCAGACTATCTGATAGAAAAAAAACTGGTAGAAAATCAGTTTTTTCAAACCTGTAAGTGTACAGTATACTATCCTGAAAGAGCTGTTTTGGAGCTGGTGGTAAAACTCTTCTGTCTCAGGTGACTGGAAAACAATGAATTGCACTTACTTAAGAAAGAAAGAAAGAAAGAAAGAAAGAAAGAAAGAAAGAAAGAAAGAAAGAAAGAAAGAAAGAAAGAATAGAAAAACAGCCCAGGGAGAAACAAGAAGCTTGGAAACAAATAATTTTTTTAAAAAATACCTTTTCTGCTCAATTTCAGACCAGCAATTTTTTCCTTATCAGACAAGTATTGTATGTACTATATTATTGCAACAGTCATATTAAAATAGGTCAAACACTCCTTGGAAACAAATACAGCAGCAAGAAAGCATTTTTCTTTAACAAAAGAGGAAGTTGTACCTACATGTATATGCACTCTGATGCTTTATCCTTATGTGCATGTGTGCATGTGTGTATTTATATTATTATCAGCTGAAATGAATACACTGCAGGATGAAGGCCTGGTCATTGAAGGTTATGGAACATAATTTGCCATGCTGGTCCAGTGCTGGTCGTAAAGCAGGTGTAAAGCATATGACTGCATTGCTTAGCAATGGCAATTCCACAGTCCCATTGCCATCATTAAGTGAGGACCCCACGTGACCGTGACATGGGAAGAGGAGGGAATCCAGAAGCACTCGCTTACACCTCTGAAACCCCATCCCAGGCAAGCAGGTCAGCGGGTGAGAGCTACAGGCGGGTGGGCGCTGCAGGCAGGTGCTGCAGAGTACTAGCAACCTCCTGCTGGCTTCCCCATTCACTTTGCTTGTAGGAAGCCAGCAGGGAAGGTCACAAATGGTGATCATGTGACCCCAGGATGCTGAAACCATCGTGTGAGCTTGTTGCCAAGTGCCCAAATTGTGATCACATGACCATGAGGATGCTGCAATGGCCGCAACTTCAAGAACTGGTCATAAGCCCTCCTCATTCAGCACTGTCATAATTTTGGTGACTGAACAAGTGGTCCCTAAGTGAGGACTACCTGTACCTTGCAAGTAGTTGCAGAAATATCTCAGTGTGGGCAGGATTTTTTTTTTTAAAAAAAACTAGCTCAAAATTAAGCCTGCATGAGCACAGGAGAAGAGCAGCTGAAATGGTAAGTATAGATATGCCCTTGGATGAAGACAGAGCAGAAAGTCATAACTTACTTTCTGTACCAGGAAAGTTTTTGCTCTTGAAAATCTTCTTCAAAGAGAAGGGGGAAAAATAAACCCTTCTCATGGGTAGAGTATAGTGCCCTTAAATTATTTACCTATAAGTGGCCCAGGGTATATTCTGCTGTTCAATATAAAATAACCTCAGTGGTGCAGTGCAACCTTTGAGGCTTCAGTACAGATGATAAGGTACATTTTAGCCCAACATCAGTGGTAAACCAGCCAAGGTACATTTTATTGTCCTCCTGCTGATTCTGCTGAGTGGGCCTATATGTCTACCTCAAGCTTTTATCCTGAATGAGCATCTGTCTCCATCTGTTTATTTTGGATGGATGGGAGAATGCATTTTTAGTATCACCTTGGGACAACGGTTCATTTTTTTTCCAAAGAAAAGAATCTTGAATTTTAATTACATTTGCAATTCTAATGATTGAATATGTAAGATGTACTTAACATCTCAATAAACCCACTTAAAATCAGCACACTAAATATATTTCCTTTGGGGAAGGTTTTGAACGTGAACTAAACTTGCCTCTCAAAATCCACTTTGCCCAGTTTTTCGTCTACTGAAATATCTTTCTTTTTTCCCAGAGTGCCACCAGTGAACGAAGCAAGGGAAAAGAAAAGCTTCAACTTTTGAAAGAAAACCCGAACAAATACACTTTTTGCAGAAAGGAGTCCTGGTTTCCTGGGATCATAGAAGGTTTGGGGTGTACAGTAGCTGATTTGTTAATGAATGCAGAAAAATCCAGGAAAGAAAAGACCTGCTTTATGAGAGCTGTCCTATAGTTAACACCACACTTTATTTGGCAAGTGTGCACATAGAATGAGAACCACTTAATCTGATTGTTCTCTCTCCTCTGACATAAGACAATCTTCAAGAAACACATTATGGGGCATCTTTGGAAGGACAGTATTTGTCTTAATTGATGAAGAGGAGAAAATTGGATGACCTTGAACGTAAGTATATTCATGAGACGTATGAGTAGAAGTGTTCAATATTCCTTAAACCCTCCCTTCAGTGAGACAAAAGGTCTCCCCTCCATTGCAGCTCTACAATGCCAAGTTGCCAGGCAACTCAGGTTTTTTTATGGTGAGTTGCCAAGGCAACTGATATCAACAAAATGATAAATCCCATTACCTAGTTAAATACTACACTGGTGATATAAAAAGAAGAATGAATCTCGAAGTACAATCTTAGTGTGTGAGAAGATCTGAATTTTGAAAAAACAGTATGGATAAGGCAGGTGGAAAGGATTTTGACTGATTTTAATTTTAGCTAAGGATGTTACAATTAATCCCATGCAGCCAAATCATCATTCATTCCATGTATTTTAACTATAGCAATCTCTGGGAAACAGACACACTCGATCTGTTACTTTCAGCCCTCTTTTTCTTTTTTCTTTTAAGTATTTAGCACCAGCCTTGGGACAACCAATGCATTTTTAAAATTGTGAGCAACACCTTCATAATAGAACTTCAGCTTAGAAGAATTTGTCCACTGAATACAAGGCTATTAAAATACCTGTTCAAGTTATCAAAAGTAAAAAATGCCTGTAAAGAAAGTGTAGCCAGTGGCCTAAATGGTTTGTGACATCTGATGATCTTTACTAATCAGTGAGGTTTACTGCTTTCACCAAGTCAGCCAGGTTTTAGTAAAACAGGTAATCAGAATTAGGGTCCAACAGGACACCTTTATCCCCTGCCTTCCTATAATGAAGACTGAAATAGTAATTAGAACGTATTAGCAGCCACAGGGGAGCATTCCCTCTAAGACAATGTCCTGTGGGATCTCACAACATGATGGAAGGAGGAATGATACATACCTTTTGTCTGGGTGGCACATTTGGAGTTTTGAAAGCATGCTGGGCTGCCATAGTAGCATGGCCAAACACAAACATTCATTTATCAGAAGGTAAAATGGTGGACTCACCCTTTGCCACCCTCTCTAGCCTGCCAAGGTGCTTTTTATCACCAAGCTTACCTGGTGCACATTTTTTGCTTTAGCTTTTTCCTGATCAAACTTCCAAAGGACAGGCTGTGCTGCAGCCGGCCAGTATGCTTATTTTCTATTAAAATGCCTATGGGGTGTTGATGTTAAAAAGAGTGCTTAAGGCTGGCCCTTTGTTTTGCAGCATGACAGCTTATTTAATTTTTAAAAATTAAATTTAAACAATATTGAGGCAAGGAGTCCAGTAGGCACCAATAAGTTAAAAGCAATCTGTAACGACATGTGGATTTTAGATTTTGGTGTAATACAAGCAGGAACTCAACACTGTGGTTTATAAACTATGGTTTATGACTTAGTGATGCATGAATCAGAATACTATGGTTAGTTTTTTTAAACATGGTTAAGACAAACCAGGGCTTAGCATGATATGAAAAACCAGCCAAATATGAGGAGTGTAGTGGCAGGGCTGAGTCAGTGAGATAAAAGATGTGAGGTCCCATTCCTCCTCTCCCTGAACTCTGGGTTTACATACTGGGTTGCCTTGGTATAGCTGGTTGGTTAGGGATCTCACAGCCTAGATACCCTACTGGCCAATAGAAGGAAAAAAGATGAAATAAATTCTCCAACATCACCTTTATAGCTAGGGAATTCAACCCCCCTCCTTTAGGAATTAGATAATTATCACAAGGTATAATTAAAATCAGACTTACAGGATTTTCCCAGCATCTTAAAGGAATCTTAAAATGTTATAAAGGACTAAGCTTGGGGCAGAGGTGGGATGGATCTGCTGCTCAGAGATCCCAAGAGACATCAGCTATACCAATGTTTCTCGACCTCGGCAACTTTAAGATGTGTGGACTTCAACTCCCAGAATTCCCCAGCCAGCATGGCTGACTGGGGAATTCTGGGAGTTGAAGTCCACACATCTTAAAGTTACTGGGGTTAAGAAACACTGAGCTATACAATAATTGGGCTAATATACTGTAGATACAATAGATATCACAGAAAGTAAAAGATTGTAACTAGCTCACAAAAAATAAAGAACCACTTAGCAAATGCTAATTAGACATCTATCTATATCTAGTCAATTAACAATTTCTTGAATCAGAAGTTTCTTTCTGGTTCAGTTTTATCTGGCTGTCCTTTCAGTTTTTCTGGAAATTCGAAGTTTTAATCCGGGCTGAGGGGAGATGTTAAAACTTGCCGTTTCTAGCATCTTGTCCAGCAACTTTTCCTTTTGTTTGAAAAAGATTAAATGTTTTTCTTTCCAATAGAAAGGGAAGAAGTGGGCAATCTTCCTAAGTACATATTCAAGTGAGATCCTTGAGGATGGCTGAAAACATGTTGGTGATTTTATTTCTTAGATAAATGTAACTTATTTTTAAATGTTATTTTGTTTGCATTTTTTATCATGCTGGCTTTTCTAGGTACTAGTTTCTCTCTTTTGGGTTTTTTTTTTTAATTTATAATTTTATGCTCAAGCAATTGTACAGTGTCTAAAGAAATAAAACAATTCTTCTTGCCCAAGAGTTTCTTACCAGAGATGTGGGAGAATTTTGTTTGCTTTGCATTTTCAAATGAAACAATTTAATGTAGACTTCCCAGATGATCTCTAGATTGGATCACAGCTATTTTTCAAACTGTGGGTTTCTCTTCTCAGCTGTCTTTGAATTTTACAGGGCAGATCTCTACTTAGAAACTGTATTTTAAAATGCCTATATTAAAGAGGTGTATTTATTAGATTTGTATCACACCTTTCCTTCAGGAGCTTCACCAAAAATGTGAATGCTAGAACAAATTAAATTAATAAATCAGTAATGATTTGCTGATAAGATACTGCAGATATTGGATAGAATGGCTTCTGTGTGAAACGGACCCTCATTCATTTGTTCATCCTTACTGTTAACTTCTGTGTCACCTCATATCTGGTTCAAATATATTGAGATTTTTTCTGGTTTCCAAACCACTGAAACAGGTTCCCTTTAAAAAAAAAAAAATCTAATTTAATCACATGACCCAACAAGAACCTGGATGTTATTTAAATACATTACATTGTGTGGTGCACTGATGATGTTTCCTAGTTGGGTAATGAAATGTCTGCAAGCAAACAAGCAAGCTCAGAGAGCACCAAGGACTTCCACAGTTCAACCCTGAGCTACATATATTCTTTTCTATTGGAACATGACATTTTCTTTGCTATTTTTCATAATGTGTATGGTGTATTCTCTTGAAATATTGCTTTTGATCTTGTTAGAAATTCTGTTATATCTTCAGTAAAGGTAACATGAAACATAATCATTTGTAAAATGGTTTTTCCTTTTTAAATGTTTTGTTTGCATTTCAAAAGCACTGATGAATCTGCAAGGACTGACTTGTTTTGTTATTTTACACTGGTTAAATAAACTACTACTCTGTTTATACTCATAGCTGACTGTGATGAAATCCATTTTCAACCTCTGCTGGACAAAGTAGACCTGATTTACCTCTGATTATTTTTCCTTAATAAAAAAATCAAACCATGCACCTTGCCATATTCTTATGGATCCTTCCAAAACATCTTCCAGTTTAAACAGTATGATAGCAAAACTAGATGCAACATATTAGACAAATTCAACTTCTTACCAAAGTTCATCTGTATAATTCATGCTAATCCACAAATACGGGGATTATATATGTTCAAGATTCAAATTCCACTTTTCATTGCTTTCAAATCTGTTGGAAGATTTAGCAAAGGATTATTTCTATTTGCTTGATGGAAAGCAAGTGGAAGGGGGACTCACCATCAGAAGCAACAACACACAATGCTGAACCCAAATCTTTGAGGAAGTCATCAGAAGAGAAGGGACAGAAAGTTGGGCCAGTCATTTTCATCCCAAGACAAGCTAGTAACATTCAGATTCGATGGGATAAAATTAAACACTCTTCTATTTAATCATCCAGGCCCATGTTTCTCAACCTCAACAACTTTAAGATGTGTGGACTTCAACTCCCAGAATTCCCTATGTGCATTGGAGCTGGCTGGAGAATCCTGAGAGTTGAACTCCACACTAAGATGCTGAGGTTGAGAAACACTGATCTAGGTTCCCTGAAAGTGAGATACTACTACAGAAAGTTTAGTAAATATTCCAGACAGCCCCACAAGGGGGAGTACTAAGAAATAAGGGTTATCTGACAACTAAGAGCTGGACTGATTCCAATAACATTTACTCTCCTTCAAAATGGGGGCAGCATGCTTTAAAAAAAAAAGTTATGTGTTGTGCCCAGTGATTTTCCAACCATGTTCACTGCTGCAGCCTCAAGTTCTCCAAAAAAGGATCCAAAGAAAAAGCGGAACATTTATAAATGCAAATGGCTTATGTGACATTAAATAGTTTCCACATTTGGCAGCACTGAAGCGTAAGACTATGCTTAATACATCCCTGAGCTCTTACACTGTCACTCCGAAGTGCCCAATCTGAAGGATACGGAAGCACTCAGAAAGAGATGAGGTCCTAGCATGGACAGAAATTATGTTTAGTTTAGAACTGGAATCAACTCGCTGTGTGCCTTTCTGAATGTTTGTGTCTGGCTTATCTATGGCTCATTCCACAGAAAGAGACTGCACCCACCAAGAACTGATGTCAGTTTTGGAGGTGACTTCTACAGCTGAGCAATTTACTTTTCAGTTTGGATGTGACTGCAAAAGAAATTCTACAAACTGTGACAGAATTTCCCCTGAAACTGTGAAGTGGGCAATTTCCCACTGGTGAGAACTCATATCTCATCCTACTTCCAGCTCCTCAGATCTTGCTCTTCTGTGCACAGTGGCCTTTTTCTCTCTTGTTTTTTGTTCTGTACACAAATAATCACAATTAAATAAGGAAGACAGGATGGGGTGCTGATTTGTTGCCAATATTTGTACCCTGCCATGGGCCAGCTGGGGGAAGAGTGATTGACCCATGGAGAACTCTGTGTGTCACAGGGACAGAAATGGTGAGTAAACGGAGGTTGCTTCAAAAGGTTTGGAGGCTCAAGTTGCTATGTAGAAGTACCTTGTGTGTAATTTCTTCTTAATTGAGCTAGAGGCCTTTCAGAGGTGATAACAACAAATTCATGTGAGAGAAGTTACAAATGACAACTAGTCCTCATGGCTATGAGCACTTCCAGTATCAGAAATATTGAAGGTGTCAGAGCATGCCACTAAATAATTGCTAGTTCCAACAGTGGAAGAAGGACTTAAGTGTTTCTTTTTGATTTCCCAATGGTAGCTGGATAGTTACAATATATAACAGAATGCTAGATAATCTAGTAAAGCTCCTTTATGTGGTTTTCATGTTACTTTTAGCCCCCTTTCCAAAAAGCAGAAGGCCAGCAAATGTAGGTAGCGTTTTTACAAAGGATCTCAGCTTCAGTGAGCATCAGAACTGAATGGTGCCCTTTCATTTCAGTGGGTTATAAAAATAAGTGCCGTTTAAATGGGTATGTGACAGCTTGGTGAATATATGCTGATATTTCTTCATCTTCTAAAAATAGCATTCATTTTGTTGTACCTTTTTAAAACAGAATGCTGGCAAATATCTTACAGGTAAATCCATAAGGACTGATTGTAACACTGAAGGAGTGAGGAAACTGCTTTGTGAAGTTGATGCTGGAAGGCAGAACTGTCTATATGATTCCAACCTATATCATTATGTGTTCCACCTAAGCTAATCTGATGTCTTTAGGGGCAGAGAAACAGGCTGACCCTCACCTGTGCTGAAGTGATATTCCACTATCTGTATACGGTGGATACAATCTTGTTCTTTGTTTTAGGCAGCAACAGAGGCATCTGCAGGCAAGGGCCAAAAAGGTCATGATAGCATCCTGACTTGTTTGAACCCTTCACAGGTATTTGTGGGCAGCACAATGTCTCAGGCTAGCCCTAATAAGCAACAAAGGCTCAGTGTCCACCAATTATGGGATAGCTGAGGGAAAGATAGGTGTAGCTTTACAAGTCCCAGTGCTATGAAGTAAGTTACTTCAGGCTGAATATGAAATTCAAATGAGGGAAAGGTAGGGTTCAAGCATAGAGATATAGCAGGGAGAGAGAGAACATGGCTTCAAAAAGGGTAGGAATTTAGTGGGTGAGGAGAATCAACAGTTGGTAAGCTGAATTTGGTGGGTGAGGAAGAAACAAAGGTTGGCATGTACAGACATTGTGTGGATGAAGGAGAAGTTAAAGCTGAGGTATACCAGTTTAATGCATACACAATGTTTTGGTGAACCTCTCCTTTTCTATGCTTTTAACTGTAGCTTTGATTAATTTATTTTCACATTCCTTTCTTTCCCTTAATTAATTAAGTGCCCTTGAGGGGAAAGGGGGAGACATAAATCTAATAGATAAATGAAAATAAAATGTAATATCACTCTACACCTGAAGTAAGTAGTTTGTAATTTCAGAAAACTCTCTCCTTATCTCAAAGGAAGACACAATTTGCCTTATTGCAGCTTACAGCAAAAGTTAGTTTGGGATCTCCTGAAAAATATCTGTATGACTTTTAGTTGATCTGAAAAAAAAATCCCCACTTATTTAAAAATGGAAAAATGAAATTACTGCTGTCACTCTCAAAGTTGGGCACTAACATGGAAAAACAGTCATGCCAAAAAAATTTCCATGAATTTTTGCATGGAAGGATGATGGACTTCTGATCCTCAACAGAAGTCTCTGAGTTTACTCTTCAGTGGCTCTTGGAGATCTTTAAAAAATGAGTCTATATTTGTCTTCCCCTGGATTAAAAATACTAATGAAAAACAAATGTGGTAAACTGTGTAATGGGAGTGATGAGGACAAGATATCAGAATAAGATCTGCTACTCCTTACTGTAAAAATGTTGGTTTGAAGTCTTTTCAGAGTAAGGTCCACATGCGTGTATTTGGAGCCATGGGGATTCTCAAAAAATCACACCACACCATCTTTCCATGAATTTCTTCCAACTGTTCAAAGCCATGCATTCCTGTGGGTACCTTTCTAGTGTGAATGTTGCTAACTAATCAAACACAGGATAGCTTCTTCTTGTTCTTTCATTGTAGTTTTTATTGTTGGTACAGCATTTATTATTTATTTTCCATTTTTCTCAGGATCTTAGGAAACCAAGTTGTAACTGAATCAGTCTCACAGACATTTTGCCAAAATGCTTCCATCTGATTTCCCAACAATCACACAAATGGCTACAATTTATTCTGGCACAATCCACTGCTTCTCTCAGCTTCGTAAGTCAGGCATAGATGATAGCAAATGGGGTGATGGTCGGTAAGAAAAATAGAGGTAACTAAATGCTTCACATTTTACATCCTTAATGTTGTTTGGATAAGAATAAAGTGAAAAGCCTGTAGTCTAATTGGCATTTGGCCACAGAAATAAACTATCAAACGGTTTGGCCCAATTCTGCATGATTTCTCCCACCTCTATCCCAGAAAGAAGACTAGGTACTATTGCCTCAAGGGGTTTTATAAGAAACTTTATAGCAGTTACTTTAGTGCACCAGGGCCAGCCTCAGGGCCACCATCAGGCTAAAGGAGGCAAGTGCCTCAAGCAATGCAACAGCTTGGGGTTGCAGAGAGTGGCTACAGAGGTCAATCATCCTGTTTATGTCCCTATCAAGGACACTGCCCCATCATTTAAGAATCATTTGGCTTTTGTACATAAAGGGAAGAACCATTTTGTTACTTGCTTCAGGCAAGAAGATATATTGGGCCAGCCTTACCAATCCATGGTCTGAAAAAGGAATCCAAATAACTGTACACAGTTATGATTGCACCACTGCTTAAAACGATAGATTTTCTAGGTTTACATTTTGGATACAACTAAGAAGTTACATGATGAATGGCTAACTGCTAAACACACTTCCATGCTCCCAGATCCCACCCAAACCATACTACAAAATCCGCTGTCTATAGCCACACTCACAGTACTGTAATATTAAAGGGTGATGCCAAAGATATAATCCTCTAGAGAATATAGCCAGAAAAGAAAAGGAGGAAACATCTACGGATGATGGATAAAACTACTGTAGTCAAACTTACCAGCCAGGATCTACACATCGAATAGATCAACACTGAGATCCAGCATGGTGTTGTGGTTAAGATGTCAAAGGAGGACTGGGGAGACCCACACTCAGCTCTGACATCAGCCACAGAAACTAACTGGATGACTTTTGGCCATCACTCTCTCTTAGTCTAACCTACCTCACAGTGTTGCTATTCTGGCAGTAAAATGAAGGGAGACCAACATGTAAGCATCCTTGAGCTAAAGTAGGATATAAATCTAACAAATTAATCAGTCCTATCTTGGACATTGATACTTCCATCTCTTAGGCTTTGGGTGGTAGTCCTGTACTTGTTTGTATACAGCCATGTCATCTAAGATTGGTACTTACCAGTAACAACATAGTATGATCAAAGTTCCACCTGCTTTTTATGTGCACACATTTTTTATGCACAGGTAGTGCTTTGATCACACCTTTGTGGTTGTCATCCTCACTTAAAAAATAATACCCCTGCAGATACCCCTGGCTGTGTCACACCTAACAAATGAAGTAATTATCCATTATTTGCATTTTATCTCCCCCTAGCCTGACTGTTTTACCACTCCTCTCTGGAAAATAGTCCATGAATTGAATATAATGCAGTATTCCATGAAGGTTTATGCCAGAATAAATGTAATTAAGATGCCATAACATGCCACTGATTCTTTTTACTAGATGCTGGATTTAATTCATCCAGAACCAAAATAAAGATTGAATTAAGTGTACCAATAGACTTCAAAGCCTTGATGAGATATCTTAGCTTCCTGATAAGCCTGTGAGAAAAGTGAGACTGAGAGATAAGGACTGGGTAGGTTTTATGGTTGAGACAAGATTAGAATAAACAGGCTTCTAGTCTGACACTCATCATCCTGCCACTCCAATTTTTATATTATTTCTCTCTCTTATTCCCCCACTCCACCAAGGCCAGCCAAACAAATATCCTGCTAGCTCCTCTCAATAGCTTTCTCTCCTATTTCCATGGCATCTTGCCACACTTTTCTATATAGGGAGAAATTCCCCTTCTGTATTTATGGGACAGCTTCTTTTTTCCTGTTGAGGATCTGCTTCTTTTACAAACACTTTCTAGAATTGTCTATTCTCCCTATACCTGTTCCCATTGTCACCTGAGATGGCTGCCTCCTTTCTCATTTTTTTGTCATTATTTAATGCTTTCCACCAGTATTATTCCATCACTATTATAGTCTTATTTGGCTAAAGTTTTATTTGGTTGCTTCCTTCTTTAAAAATGCTTGCCCTGAATTGGCACAATACAGCAGGGAAAAGAATAAAATCACTGCAATTAATTAATTAAAATTAAAACCATGATTTAACCTCCATTCCAGGGTTCCCTAAATGACTTTAGGCAGTCATTTTTTCTCTGTATAACCAACCTCAGAAGGTTTTTGTGGAAATAAAATTAGGAGTGGCCCTCAAGAAGCCACCTTGAGGCCTCAGAGACAAGATGGATCTAAGTACAATGCATACATAAAACCTAGGGACCCCTTTTGAAAATGCCTGTTTTGAAGTAATTCCCAGTCGTACTAATGACCATCAGCCAATTTTCAAAACTGAAAGAGAAGGGAGCTGTCTATGAGAAAAGATACTTTTTACATTCTTCCAAACCCAGACTGTTAAAGGCCATCTAACTTAACAGAACGCAGTCCAGTGGGAGATTACCAAATATCATCCCCTTGGCCACATCCTTTGTTAGATCCAAGGTGTAATGAAAAATGTTTTGCACACTGTTTACATTAAGCAAATGATCAATTTTAAGAGGAGACCCATTTGTCTGAGTTCATGTCGGACAATTATTGTCTATCCAGGTTCTTCTTATAATTCGTACTAGAACTGGGAATAGGTTATACCACTGTACATATGAAGTCTGTAGGAAAAGCATTTTGGGACTGGATTTAGGAGGAGATAGAAAAAAATCATACCCATATATAAAGTCATTGAGGAAGAAATCAAACAGGCAAATGCAGGGTAAATTAACTGCTATAGTTCAGAGTTTAGATTAAAACCATGACTACAATGTATCCAAGGACTCTGTGTTCTCCTAACATAAGGCCAAGTGAGACCTGGGGTTAATGTGGTTGCTATGTATTGGTGGGGCCCCTGTCGTAATTTTGCACTGTTTCTTCTTCTGTTTGTTTCAGTTTGGGCTTTCTGTTTATGCCTGTTTGTCTAGGTTTTAATTGTTTTTACTGGGGTTTCATTTTTGGATTTTGTAAGCTGACCAGAGTCTTCTGGAGTGGGCGTCCATAACAAATGTAATAAATTAAATTAAGTTCAGGCAGCAGATGCTGGGAGATGGCAGCAACAAGTTGCTGTGTGCCACAGGACCTCTTCCATGTCTCTAAGCTAAGTGCTGCTTTTAGGTACATGAACAATATTGTTCTCCACATCCTCAGAACTGCTGCCTTCAAGTACTGTATATGGAAGATACTGTCCCATTGCTCTTGTTTAAAAAATTCAATTGCCAGTCCAGCCAGTTTTTGCAAAATAAACAGAGATGCAGAGAGAGAGTGTGTCAGTGACGCACGTGCCTCCTAGTTAACGGGATGCAGGCAACATCACATTGATTTGCAATTTGGTGGCCATCTTGACTTTTTAATATAGCCTGTGGACACCCTGAAATCAATGGTAAAGAGCATGAAATGAAAGAAAGAAAAATAAGTATGATGTGTGTCTGAGAAGCTAAGAAAAAGGGAAAGGATGTAATAGATCTGAATGAAGGTGGCTTGATTTTATGAAATAGTGTTGAATACATCCTGGGAAGTGAATATGGATGTTTCATTAGGAATAAAAGGACTAAAATATATGTCAGAAAGTTTGAACTGAAGTCATCTACTTTGTCATGGGTGCATATGAAAGTAAGAATTCACAGGTTGGTGATCATTGCATTTTGTGTCTACTGGAGGATGAACGAATATTATTATGATCATGATCATGATTATGAACTTGGGTTGAATTTTGGAGAAAATTGTGTGACATCCTGAATGAATACACTTCAGGGTAACAGAATTATTTCCTTAGGTGACACAAATAGATGGATAGGAACAAGACAAGAGTACAGAAAAAGTAATTAACTGCCCAGTGTCCCTCCTTTGCGGGGAGATGGGCAGTGGCAAAATTTGATAAATAAATAAATAAAATTAGGTTAATTTGGAGATCCAGAGATGAGTGAGAATGGTGATTGTTTGTTCTAAGAATATCTACTTAGATAAAAAAATCTGTTTGTTTTCAGTACATGGTTTAAATATAAGGCTATTCAGGCATATGCATGGAAAAGGAATTAATGACAAAGATGGTTTATAATAAATGATTGAGAGAATTAGTGAAGGATACAACATTCTGAATGTGAGACAGACCTTTTTTTTTTGGTCCTCTCAAAAATAGATCTTGGGGGGAAATGGACATGGAAGAAAAGAAAAAGGAAATAAAAGAAATTAGAGTGAAAACAGATGGACTGCAGCAAGAGAACAAGCAAGTCCTGTATGAAAAAAAAAATATTAGAATAGGGAAAGAAGGGAAAGTGGATGAATGGAAAAAGGATGTGGAAGCTGCTTGGAACAGAGTGAAAATTATCACAGAGTACCACTCTGTAATAATTGTGGTTTATCTAACCGGATGTATGAAAAATTATGCTTGGTGCAATAATGAAGTGAAAGAGGCTGTGGTGAAAGGGTGAGAAAAATGAGGATGAGAGAAAAATAATGTATAATGTGCATGGAGAGAAAAAGAATACTTGCAAAAAACATGGTCAATAGTGTAATGAATTAAATGAGGCAGAGAGAAAGTAGAGAGATTCTGATGGAAGTAAAAATATTTTGGAAATAAGTGAAAGAGCCAAACAAGGACTCTGCGACAGATTGATTAATTAATTAATTAAAAATAAAATGGAATGATAATTTGGGATGATACAGAAGAGAGGGTATACTAGAAGGAGTATTTTAAGGATTTCCATGGGAATATTTGTGATATGTCAAAGTGTGAAACTAATGAATGCTATAGATGTTAGCGTCCAAGAAAAAAACGATGAAAAGCAAGTTATAAGTGGTAATAATAGAATGTCGCTTTATAAATTGAGAAATGTTAAAATATGGATGTGGGCTTCTTATAGAATGGTTGTGCGACTTATTCAAAGTGTGTGCACCTGTATCTGAAAACTGGAATGATGACATTATTGTTTCCCTATGTAAACGAAAAGATAGCAAGAGAGATGATGATGATGATGATGATGATGATGATGATGATGATGATGATGCAAAACCAACAAAGGAATTACTTTGTTAAGTGTGCTTGGAAAGGTGTTTGGCAAAATTCTGATTCAAAGAGTACAAGAGAGGACATTGAGGAAAATTTAGTAGCACAGTGCAGCTCTGTGCCAGGCAGCGGGTATGTAGATCAGATTTTTCCTTTTCAGCATATCTCTGCAAAATGTATGAATGTGAGAAAGAAGGTTTATTAGATGTTTGATTTAGAGAAAACATATAATAAGGTGAATAGATTCAAATTGTGGAATGTTTGTGCAAAGATAAAGTTGAAGATTGGTTGCTGAATACGATAAAGACAGTATATGAAAGTAAATCTTGCATGAGAATAAACTGAATGCTTAGTGAATGGTTCGACATTAAGCAGGGAGGAAGACAAGGATGTGTGATGTCCCTTTACTTCTTTAATGTATTTATGGGTAAATGTATAAGAAATGTTTGTGGGGATAGTAGAGGTGTTTTGGTTGGGGCTGTGAATGATTCTCAGTGAATGCCAGGCAAATCATATGATGCATCAAGGAGTACGGAACTGAAAACAAATTATGAAGACCAAGGTCTTGACAAGAAAACTGGAGTGGATGATTGCATTCAGTCCAGAATGATTGAATATTTTGAATATGTAAATGGCAAAAGCTCAAGCAAGTGGGTGAATTTGTATAGTAGAACGGTGACTAAAGATGAGGAGATGGATAGCTAAATATTAACATGTGTAAATACTGGTAGAAAGATAGTGAGCCATATGGTTTGTTATAAGGAGTAAGAACATGAAATACATGAAAATGGCTTTGTATATGATGGTGATACTGCCATTTCATTACATGGAAGTGAGAGCTGGGTATCTCAGGAGAAAATAAAAGAAAATTGATTATGTGCCATCAAGTTGTTTTCAACTCCTAGCCACCACATAGATTTTCTCCATGACAAGCAGTGGGAATAGGGTATTTTAGAAGTACATATAGTAAAACAAGACAAAATTAGGTCAAGAATGAATGGGTGATGAATAAATATGGAGTAAATGCATAAGTGAGAGATCTGAGCAAAATAAATAGGTTGAGATATTTGGTTATAGAATGAATGGCAATCAAATCACAAAGCAAATATATGAAGGAAGAGTGAATGGTTGAATAGGAGGGGAAGATCAAGAAAATTGGGGTTGGGTAGACTGTAATACAGGAATTGATACATAGACATGTTCAACATAAGGATGGTTTGCAAGGATAGAAAACCATGGAGAGGTACAGTATTGGTGTAAATTAGAAGTATTTATATTTTCTCTTACTTCATTTCTTTAACTTCTTTTGCTTACAATTTCTTACATCTTTTCTGTGCTTTGCATAAAGTGGAGTCGTGTGATGGATATGTACATATGTAAGTGGAAATGTCTTATTCTTTGCTTCAGACAAACCCTGCGTTTCCCAGCCCCACTTCTCTCTTGAGAAATGGAACATGTGGATGCAAAGTGACATCTTTATTAGAGAAATTTTTATGCAGGATGGTTCCAAGATGTAGCAAAGACAAAAATAGGTTACTATAGCCTTCCTCAACTGGCATTTTCCAGATGTGTTGGATTTGAGCCATGCAGGTTGGAGATTGAGCCCAACTCATCTGGAGGACAACAGCTGAGGAAAGCCGGGGTATGTAATTGGGGGAGTGGGGAAGACAGAAGCAAAAATGCTGTAAGAATCCAGTAAAGAATCAGACAGTACATCACGCAGCAAGGCAAATGCAAACACTCACAGTATGGTTTCTAAGGAGGTCTAACTACTGCAAACCTGTCAGAGGATAAAGTAAGGGAAAGTTAGAGATCAAATACCTATTTACTTTTCCAAGCAGCCTTTTTTACTTTTCTCCTTTTTTTCTTTTTAACATTTATAAACAACAATAAACAACAGCAGAGACCTTAGTATTAAGTTCAAGATAGAACCCTTTATTGTATTATACAATAATTTAATACACTTCCCAATTGTCTATCAAAGCCACGTTTAGCTTTAATTGTACAATTCAAGCAACTTTATATTCATTAACATCTCTGAAATTATAGTTAACATTGATAAAAACTTTTATTTTCCTTATCTTTTAAGGTTTAAGTTATCTAAATCACTATCATGTGAACAATTTCAAGTTTATATTGTATAAATACCACCGTATCCAGCTAATACCTGTATTATTATTATTTGCATCTTGTAATACAATATATAACTAACTTGAAAAGAATCCAACAGTAAGATATACAAAAATGTGATAATAAAAACTAGCAGATAGGAAATGTGCATTCCTTTTTTAACTCAGTGAAGGCAACATTGAGATGTCTCATTTGTTTCATTTATTTCAGCTGCAAAAACAAATGGCAATTCAAATGAATCAACCCTGAATCTACTTGTTTTTCATTATCCCTATGTCTCTTTCTTGAATATTCTGTCCACATGACACAAAATCTGGAATATTACAGAAAGGTTCCAGCAAAGAGGGAAGAGAGAGAAGGAAATCAGGCCAAAGAGAATCCATTTGATGTCCTCCAGGTAGTTTGACTTCAATTCCCACAATTCCTTATAGACAGAATAAATGGGAACTGAAATCAAAACAATTTGGACAAAGTTATCTACTCCTTTAGGACTATGTCTATATGACTTTCTAATTCACTACTAAATGAGGATCTTTAATTCTACATCTCTGAAATTTAACATACTTGAGAAACCAAAGGCAAAAACCTGAACATTTCAACACAAAACTCAGAAATTTGGGCAGAAGGTTTATTATTTATTTATTTATCAGATTTCTAGGCTGCTGAACTCCAGACAATTCTGGCAGTCCTAGAAAACAGAATTTAGATCTGAAGTTTAGCAGATCAGAATCCCTAAAGGAGTCCAAGCAACCAAAGACTGGCTGCATCTGTCACTGAAAGCAATGGGAATGAAAACAAGTATGAATAGCAAACAGGATGAGCTGGTTCCAGATTACGTTATAGAAGTGGATGAAAAATCAGCAAATCAAACAAATGAAGAACATGAAACTGAACAAAATAAACTGATGGCTTCTTCTCTTGGGCCACTGAGGTAAGTAACAATCTAGGCTGAATGAAATGCAACTATCTTTATCTCCAGAGGCCTGTGGAGTGATGGAGTTCACAGATTGTGTTGAGCCATGGTTTGTGTAATCCTAATCATCATGATTTATTACATACCACATGTAGCCAGTTTCACATAATATCCTAAGTTATAAATCGTGGTAGACTGGATATACGCAATAAGTTCTGCCAGATGCAAAAAGTAATAACTCAACCTGCATTTCAGGAGAGTTCAGAACCATTTATGGAAGGAAGGAAGGAAGGAGGGAGGGAGGGAGGGAGGAAAGGAGAGAGAGAAAATGAGAATGAGAATGAGAGGGAAGAGGATTTACTTTCCATACAGATTTACTTTCCATACAGTGTGGAACAAGAAGGGAAATAACACCTGCATTCCACATTTTTTTCCTCTTCAGTGATAAAAAGATTCCTTGGTTTATTTGCTCATGCTTCAGAAATTTGAGAGCCACTGCAGATTCAGAATAAAATGCAACAAAACAGCTACACAAAGAATAATAGATTCCAACGAGTTCCTGCTTAGAGACCCAAATTACTTGTTTGCATAATGTCAACTGTAAATACATTGCCTTCAGCTGTATGTAAAGTGTATCTTCAAAGGCATTTGATGATTTGTAACACCAGCATGAAATGGGATGACAAGTTTTTTTTCCTCTCCCACGCCACCACGCTTCCTTGACCATCATCCTTTTTATTCTGCTGTCGAAAAAAGTGTATTTAAGTAAGATGAAAGCCTTCAGCATCTAGTGGCTCCAGGAAATGCTTGTGCAAAGTTTATTTATCTTTTATCTAACTTTTATTAACCTTGGATTAGAGGACCAGCCTCTTATAATTATGGGAACTGCTCTGATTGTGGCCATCAGCTCCAAAGCTGGTGAAAGTTTCAATTACCGGATGACCACCCTGGAGCACATGCAGTCATCATGCTGCATCTCTGGAGGCACTAGCTTTGGAAGATTATCCCACAAGATGACATTCAGGAAACCCACATCATGTGCAAATGCACGCACACACACACACAGATTTATGCTTGCAGCAGAATACACATTCACTTTTTTGGCCCTGGAGTGGTTTCAAAGTCAATAAAATCAGGGTGGCCTCAAGCATTATTTTAGTCCATTAGAAAGTGGGTGGTTGGGAGGGGGTGATGCTGTTAAATACCTATCACCCTGATACCTACTGCAAATATGCCCCCCTTTGATCCCACCAATCTGGCTGGACACACTAAATTTTGCATTTCTGCCTGGAGATGAAAAGGAACACGTTTCTGAGCATAGCTAAGAGGTGCATTACAGACTCCTTGCTACACTTACCTCACAGCCTGCCTTCTCAGTTGTGTGATCCTTTTGCAGCAGGGAATGCAGGTCTTAATCATCAGTGTTTTATCCAGCAGTCACTTTTCCATGGGCTTCATCCACCAGCAGGACTTTTCAATAACCCTAATCATTCTTTTGCTATTATTATTTGTAGGGACATTGAGAACTAATGCTTGTGACTTTGCAGAGAATACTAAAGGCAGATTTTTTAAAAATCCATCAGGCCTTTCCATCAAGCGACATTATGAAAATACTTGCCACGTGCCTCCCTCTTCACTACCCTATGTAACATGAACTAGGGATATGAGCACCTCAGAATGTTCTGAGAACTCTTCCTTTTTGACTCTGAAAAGGAAACTGAAATGTTGCTATCCAAACAAAGATCGGAAGATGCAGGCCAAGTCGGTGGTGAAGCAGAACTTCTAGTTGGTAGAAAATCACTTGCAAGTGACACTTTCCTCCCTGTAGGGATTCTCAAAAGTTATTGAGAGCTCAGACTTTAAAGCCTTCAAGGAAGCCAGTTGATAGGACAATGTTGGTTCACCATCTTCCAGACTTGTACATTGCAACATCCCCATTGGCTATTACTTTTTTAAAGCAAGCATGTTCAAACCCTTGGACATCCTCTGAACAGCACTCAGTCCAAACTGGCTTCTAGTTAGCCTCTAGTTCCTGTTCCTCTGTGCTTCCTTTTTCAAGCACTTCACAGAAACCAGCTAATATAGAGCCCAGGCAGCTCCACCTGAAGCAACTCATTGCCCTACAGGTGAATGCACATGGCATACCAAACTAAAGCCATAGCTTAATATGTTGTGGAAAGCCAGACAATGGTACTTGATTCAACATATCATAGTTAATGGTTTAGCATGTGGTACAAACAGAACCAATGAAAAGACATTTTCTCCTTCCTAGAGAAGATTTTTATAACATGGATCTGTATTTTGTGTAATCCTTTTCTTTGTTTTTGGTATTTAGTTAATTTAATATATGTATGAAAATACAGTCTGCCAACCAACTGACAACTGTCTTATATAGAAAGCTGCTTTATACTGGTAACAAATATTTGTTCATCTGGCATAGAATTGTTTACCTGTGCACCAGGATTCTCTGAGATCTCAGTTAGAGAATCATCTTTGTTTAGGAGCAACTGCTATTGGACACTTTTAACAGGAGATGTCATCCATAGATTGAACCTGGGATCTTCTGCCTTGAACTATGGAATTCTTTTGATTTGGTTTGGTGTTGCACTCTCTGGCAGATAGCAACACACGCACAATAAACAAACAAACAAACAAATATTGTGTGTGCGTGTGTGTGTGCACTTGTGCCTGGTATGTCAAGACTAGTGGGTAGCTATTCAGTTTGGTCATTCACAATTAATGCTGGCTTGACCTTGAACTCACCTTCCCACCCTCAACTCTGTTGAAAACAGATGATTCTGCTTTCAAGTCTTTTCACGAGCTCTGTTACTGTCAAATTCCTGCATGAGCCAATGATGAGATGGCCTACAAACAAATAACATTTTCCCCACATTTGGATGGAATCTCTAGCCAACTTGCAGATTATCCTAGGAAAAATAGGGATGTCTGTCTGAGAATATTTTCTGACCAGGAAAGGACCACACACAGGGTTCCATGTGGAATACACACTGGACCATCTTTGAAACATAAAAGACTGTTTTTTTCTATGCTCACAGGCTGGTTTAATTAAATATAGGCACCAGGAATCAACATTTGGCTATTTCAACACTGAAATCTATTGTACTATTAAAGTACAAAGCTGTAGCACATAACTCTTTAAAAATCTATACACTTCATTCCTATTCTGCCTTCCGAACTTTATTGCACTTTCAGGATTAAATGTGACTTATCAATTAAATTTTTGTAACAGACTTATGTTACATAAATAGGTCTCTTATGATTATGACATGCATTTGTTGGGAAATTAATCTTGGATATTGGCAACGTCAGACAAGAAAATTGCCAGGTATGGAGGTAAATTTTGCCAGTGAATGGATGGCTACATGCTGGTCAGGTAAGGTCTTTTGTCTGTGACTCCAAGTCCAATTTCAGAGAACTCCTGAAACGTAGCTGAGTTCATTCCTTTGAGACAAACCAAAGATTAAGAAACTTCCTGGGTAAAATTAAACCATACTTAATTAATCACTCTTATTTTCACAAAGTGAGCTGCACAAACTCTTGCAGTTTTGTGACATGTGCATGTATTTGCAATTCTAACTACAGAAATTAGGAACTCTGAACTGAAGTATCAATCAATGATAGTTTGGATTTTATAATGGTGATCATGCAGTCAGGACTAGCAAAGCCACTCATTCAGATCCACCCTCCTGGTACCCTGATATTGTTTCTTCAAAACCATCTTTCAGGTTTGCACCATAGTAGTAAAATGAAGAGTGTTCTTAGAGTAGAAATGTAATTTATTCGTTCATCTGTTTAAAAAGTATTCCACATCTTCACTGTTAAAAACAGGGCCTCCCAAACCACTGTTTTATTTTGTATGTTCAATGTATTATTATAATTTGGGGCAAGATGTTTAAATTCCTTTATTTAGAACCTGCTTGTTGATTTTGCAGGAGGGGATAGGTTGTCTATATGGAATATTTTCAATATAGTAAATAAAGCATTTATTTTATTTACTAAAATAAACAAATGCTACATACAGCTGGTTGCCTATTTTCCTGCAGGTTGTGGCCAAATTCTTGCAAAAGCAATTCCAAAATAGCATTGGGGGGGGGGATCTGAGACCATTGTACTGAGTATTCTACACACCTCAGCATCCAGGTTCATTTCTGATCTCAGGCTGATTGGAGGAAATGGAAATAAACTGTGGAGAATTAGTAATGGAAAGAAAATCATGTGTAGACAAAGGCTAGAGGAAGTGGGAAACAGAAGAAGACCTGAAAATCATCTTTCTCTATTTCATCAAACTGAAATTCTGACAATTTCAGGGAATTTATCCTGAGAATCTGTGATGCGCTTGTGTTTCTTCAGTTACAGAGTGATCAAACAGTGTGAAAGAATGTCCTTTCTTTCTTTGCACAATCATTCTTCTGCACTCTCCCTGGCTTCAATTAATTCCCAAAGGAAAATAGCATGAGATAACATCTCCCATGGGCTTTTCCAGATCAGGAAGTGGGGCAGCCAGGCCACAAGGGGCAGATGGGAATCAGAAGAGCAGTCACAATTAGCAAGACCAACACCTTTCCCCTCATTGCAACAATATAATAAACTCAAGGAAAATTCAAAGTAAATTTTAAGTCTCTTACAAATAGAAAAACAGAAACCTCTTTGGTACAAGAAGACAGTTTTTGAGAAACTCCAAGGAGGATTTTAGCACAGTAAAACTGCACGTTTCATAGTTAATCTGAGGTCTTGTCAGCTATTGTTATGTGTAATTCCTTTATAATATGTACTGATTACTTTTGTTTAGTCGTAGAAATATTATAGCCAGCCAACTAACTCACGACATATAGTAGGAACAGATTTCCCAGGTCACAGGGGCTGTCCAGAAGCCTGTTATTGCGTTTTATTTAAAAACCAGTCATTGCATGAATTGGAATTTATTCACATTGTTTGGTTCTCATATATTGGCCTAAGATAACATTTGAGAAAAAATACATAGACATTCCCTTTCTCTCAAAAATACACATATTCATATATAGGTAACAGCAAATATACTTTATCACAGGTTAATAGAAGCTAGAGAGAAATACTGAATTTACTCTAAATTGATTTAATACATTTAAATTTGATTGGTTGCATGGTATCACAATGAAGTCTAATCAGAATGAGGGCGTTGTTGTTGTTGTTGTTGTTGTTATTTCCTGTCTTCATTCTGAGTTAGTCTTTAAAAAAGGAAACTGTCACATACCTGAATTCTATTTCCTATATAAAAGTGTGACATGATAATAATTTCTAGATTAGTCTTAATATGTTGTCAGCATTACTTTTGGTAAAAGTCCACTTATTTTTTTTAAATGATGCTTAAGATGCAGATTTTGAAATAGATGCTATACCACATTTGGGAAAAGAAAAGGAGACAAACATCAGAAAGAGAGAGAGAGAGAGATCTAAAAGGGATTGTGGGCAAAAATGCAAAGCAGTTCTAATTTGTAACACTAGCGTTGATTTTTACTTTTTTGAGAACTGGCCATTTGCCCCAACTGAAAAGACAAGTTTCAGCTTCTATTGTTATTCTAAAGGGTTTGTTTCAAACAACAGCACCAAAACCCTGCCTTTGGCTGTCTTGCAATATGAAATCAATTAGAAAGTTCCCTATTTTCTGTCCGTACATTCCACTCCCACCTTGAGGAATTATTCCCAGCATATTCGTTGCCTGTCTATGGTCATTCTTAAGCAGTCCACTTTTGGTCTCATTGTGCTTCTCAGTTGTCTTGCCAGCAAAACCTGTACCTTAGGTTTTTATTTTTTTTAAGTTTCTCTCCTTTTTGTGCATGTCTGTGGTTAAGTTTGATTTGTCTCACACCTTCCTCAATACAAAAATATTCATATGAAGATACATCAGTATTTTCTGCACATTTGTCCTAACACAAATGTTGGACTCATTTTGCCTAATGAGTGTATTTTTACAAGCCCTTTTATCTAATATAAAGCATTCTACCAAGTATTTACACAAGAATGTGCATTTCAGTGCATACCTTATTCTAATACACAGATTTTTTAGCGTGTATTTGACTGGATAATTATATTGAACAGTTCTGGGAAGTGCGCATTTCAAAGGAGTTCTGGACAACATACTACTTTTAAAATATGAGTTTGTTCAAAAGTGAATCAAATGAAGTTCTCCCCAGATCCTGCCTGGATCTTTTGTCAAACTGATCATACATTACATTCATCAGGTCCAAAATAGCTGCAGTTGTAAATCAAGGTCCAAGTGTTGATTATCCTAGAACGTCTAAGAAATGGGAGGTGGGAGCTAAAGGACACTATAGGCAGGCATAGCAGGAAATGGGAGCTATTGACTATTTTGCTCCATTAATAAATAAATAGTTTATCTCTACATAATTCTCCTTTTCTTAGCTAATTTCTCTCATAATTGAAAGAAAAAAAAGAGCCAGGAAAGACAAGGATGATCATAAAATCACCTCCCCCTTCTCTTGGCATACAGTCCCCATTCCTTTTCTCTACTTATAGAGAAAGTCTGGCATACACTCAGCTAGTTGATATAACTGTCACATGTAATCAGGATCTGAATGAGACTTCAGATCATTTTGTTTATTGTGAACTTTACCAGGTGGCTTCAGGTCTGGACAAGGAGCAGACCAAAACCCCACTTCAGCCCACCAGTCTAACAGTCTAACAGTGGTGAGGCTGGTTACTCTCCACTGTGCCAGGTTCTAGCCATCATGGTGAAAAGCACACGGCAACAGTGTTGATTGGCTGAGAAGGTGATTTCACTGCCCAAGTTGATGTAAAACCAGATCTGCTACTGATAGTTAGCATCATACCAATATAAACCCTAAATTGAGATGGGTAAAATATGAGATTTTATGAGCTCCTGCAAAAGCATATGTGTCTAAGTAAAGGTAGACTGTGCAGTAAAGTCAGTAAGGTCCAGAAATGAATTAGAATTAGGCAGGATAAAGTTTGAATAGCTGTGTTTATTCAAGAAGTCTATCAACAAGAAATTTTACACAGTAAAAGGAATTGGCTTTGAGATCAGCAGTTCAGGGAATTCAGGATGCGTGCAAGGCAGCCAAGGCTTCGTTTCTAAAATTATAGGTGCTAGGACTTCCACCTGTCTGACAGGTAAGGCCTCTGACCTGGGAATCAGGGCACTCTGACCTAAATTAAGCCCCTAGGCAAAAGACAAGTATAAAGATGGTAAAATCTTCTGCTGTAGAAGATGTTACCACACAATTTGTATATCTTTCAGAACCCACAATGGCCTGCATCTCAAATAGGCCCGTATAAGTAGCTCACTTGGCCTGGGGTCGGGGGGCTCTTATAAAATAGCTTCCTCCAATCCCTTCTCTCTACAACTACAACTCCTAGAATTCCCAGCCACAGTGTAGGGATGATTTTTTCCCATAGGTTAGTAGAGAGGAGGCATCCTTTCCAATTCCTCATCTCCTTCTTCTGAAGTTTGGGGGACCTTCTGAGACAGTGGGACTTCATCAAGTTCTGCAGAGGAAGAGAAGAGATGACAAAAAATCACGTTCCCCTTCCACCAGCAGGAGCAATTTGAGCTGCACTCTGGGAATATTCTAACCAGTCAAATAAAAACTTTGCACTCAATCTAATGCTGTACTTTTGAAAACAACTTTTTCCAACAAAACACATTGGGCAATTGACACATTTATTAAAACTCCCCAGATATCTGTGCACTGTTTGAAGCTTGTTCTTTTCCAGTAATGTCTTGTTTACTTGTTTATTGTTTAGCCCGCCCACCCTTCCTTCCTTCCTTCCTTCCTTCCTTCCTTCCTTCCTTCCTTCCTTCCTTCCTTCCTTCCTTCCTTCCTTCCCCAATATAATTTTTATATGCCAAGTGTCTTGTACAACCTACAACCACATTAACAAAACAATACTGCTTACAGGTAGGTCTTAGGAGCAGAGTTTGAAAGGGACTCATTAGGGGTCAAGGAGTTTTAGGAGTTTACAGGTTTTCAAAACTTTAAGTGTAACTGTGAAGGATGTTAAACAAGAATGCAGCCTTTTTGGAAAAAGTCATTGCTTGTGAATATGCATATTTCCTAAAGGATCAGATCCTTTTATTTGGAATAAAAGGGTAAGAAGACTTTCTATTTAAAAAATTGCTAAAATTATTGTATCAACTTCATCTTGAAGATGAGAAGGAAAGAATCTAATAAAGAAATTGCCCTAATTCGGATCATAGGATATTGTTGATATATATCTTCACCATGTTTCCCATTTTTAACAAAAGGGCACTTTTACCCAGTCACCAGCACTCCCCCAAACCTTCAGAATCACAATGGTCCATGATGTCCTCACAACAGCCACCAAAAGCTTCTCATTGGTTGCCCAGCACTTCCTCCAGTTGGAGATATTCCAAAATTGGCTTCTGGACCCAGCAGCAGCAACAGTGTGGAATCACTGGTGGCAAGGCACTGACCTTGGTGCAGCTCCAAGCCTCTTGTAGAAATGCCCAGAGTTTGTGAAGCTATTGTATCCTTCATCTGTAGAATCCTGTAGATGACTGAGTACAATATTTGCTCCCTGATCAAGAGCAGAAACACAGGATGATTCATCCCAGCCATGTGGCCTGAAAGATTCCTGAAAATGGAATGTTTCAAGCAGTGTTACTTTTGCAGACTAATTCCTTGAAATGATCAATTTGTTCCTGATTTGTTAATTTCTGAATATTTTCTGTATGCTGTGGCTGGCTGATCTATTTAATGAAACCATCATGTGGCACAATGGGAAGGAGGTTTTTGCATAGCAAGACATGTAACTCTAGCCATGGTGCCTTCTAAATTATTATTTATTTACTCTATTTTTAATTATCTATGGTATTTATGTACTGCTGACTCTGCAAGGATTCCTGGCAGTTTATAACTTCTTCACATAAAATCAGTAAAACAAATGCATATAATGGTTAAAACAATGAAAAATTATCAATCACTGATCCATGCCAGTGTCCATTATCCCAAAAGTAATCTTAAGCTGCCTTCCATAATACCATCAGAGAGGGCAACATCTGGGTCTCTTGGGTTAGCCTATTCCACAGGGATGGAGAAAAGACTGAATAACATTGTTTCCTCCTCCTCTTCCTCACTAAACTTCACAGTTCAGTTCATTGTGAGCAAGCTAGACAGATTGGTTCTACCTGAAGGGGATGGTCTTGAAGTTACTTGGGTGCCAAATCATAAAGCACATTATAATTCAAAACCAGCATGTTGAGTTGTACTTGGAAGGCTACTAGAAACCGATGCAGTGTCTAAATACTGGTGTTATATGTCAGATCCCCCGACCCTTATCAGGGCATCTCCCATCATTTCATTCTCTCATGTTGCCAGATGGGAGGGGTGTGTGAAGTTGGAGTGTAAAGTGGTTTATTATGGCTATGGAGCACATCAAGGACGCGGGGTTGAGATACGCCAGGAATACCATCTGGATGGGAAGGGGAATGACATGCTTCATGAGAAAGGGGACTAACTAAGGGAATGTAGTTTTAAATTAGGTTTGAGCGGGAAATCTTTATTCGCAGCTTGCCTTCTGTAGTGTTCATTATGCTTCATTAAAACAGTTAAAGGAAACCCAGCCTCTTGACTGTGTATGTGTGAATGCTCGAATAATCAGGTGCTGACATTATATGATTATGGCTGCTTAGTAAACCACAGTCTGGGTTTAGACATCACACTATAACAAAATGTGATTTGGGTTTAGTTTACTGTATTATATCAAGGTAGTCATTATCATGTGCAAATAAAATACAATTAACTGGGTTAGCCTAACATGCTGTGTCATGTTATATTGGGTGAAACCAGCCAGTTATGGCTTGACTAAACATGAAACAAACAAACAAACAAACAAATGGTGGCTTAGCAAAACAGGTGCGCTACTTTCTTATTAGCTAATACAAAAGACAAATGAGCTTGGGGCTGAGCAAAAAGAGAGTTCAAGTACACCTGCAAAGGGCATCAGTTTTAATCCAATCCAGAGTTCTGTATTCAAACTGTTGCAAATTATAAGTAAAGTATGCTTAAGGAAGTTTAAATAAAAATATTCTTCCCATGTCCAGATATTTTAGATTGCTACTTCTATAAACCCCAGATAATATGGGTAATTAACAGGGATTATAGGAGCTATAGTAGAGAACACTTGGAGGGCACCAGGTGCTTAACTTTAACAATATAGTGTCAATCAAGAATTATTTGATGACTTCCAGATATCTTGGACCTAAAGCTACCAAATTTGGACTGCAAAAGTCATAGTAACTACAAGATGGCAGAAGAGTTAGAGTGTTCTGTATCTCTTTGCTGCTATCGAGTGGTGAACCAGGTTTTTGCAGCTCCAATCTGATCTGCTTGAACCACAATTTTCAATCTAGCCAGTTAGTATGTGGAATCCATCTAAATAATGTAGAAATAATCAGACTGACTTAAAGTTAACTTTCCAATTCATTTGCCATTCTATTTCACAACAGTTCTGGGATTACTTGCCACAAATTGTAACTTGAAATTAAAATAGTTAGATAGTAATCAATAACTCTCCAATTTAGAAAAATAACTCCTGCCATTCAAGTATTCTGAAAAGAATAGAACTGGACATTGTCCACTTAATGTAACATTGAGTGAAACACCTATTTATTGGAAGGCATAGGCTGTTTCCTGATTGTAAGATTGTTCCCTGAAAATCTCCATAACTTTCCCCATAAAACTTCCATGCCTTGACTGGATGGTCTGCGTACTCCACCTTGACTTTTTTCAGGGCAGGTGATAGACATACTTCCAAAGAAAACACTGGGCTTCAATTACCTATTTTTTTATTTTCCAGTAATGCTATTATGAGGCCTATTGTGGAGTCCAAAGACATTACTGGGAAAAAAAGTATGTCTGGAGGCTGATACTTTACTTTGCAACATACTAGCTTCCATCCATAATTATTACTTAATTAAAAGAGTCTTTTAAAAAGTAAATACAGCACCAGGGGTCATCCCAGCAGGAATATATTTCTTTTCCCTTTTTTACTCCATACTGTGTCACACGTGGCTTTGACTGCATAAAGAACGTTTACCTCACCTGTAAAGACTTCTTTGTTCATTCAGTAGACGTAGGCCCATGCTTTCAAAGAAATTGATTTATTTGTCAGAACCGAGCCTGCCTCTGACTCGGAAAGGGAAACCCTTTCCGAGTCAGAGGAGGAATTGGAAACTTACTGGGCTGAAACTGGGAAAATGAAACTCCAGGATGAGTCAGCAGCACAGGAAGAACCTCAGGCACCGATTGGCCAAGATTCAGAGGAGGATTTGAATCCACCAATCAGCACGCACCAATGATGAGCCGAAAAGCACCACAAAGGAGAAGGCAGCCCAATTGGCTACAGAAGAGTCCAAGCATGCCAAAGATCAGAATAAAAGGCAGCCGCAAGAAGGGCAAGCTGCTGGAGACAACCAATCCTCCAAGCCTGCAGCTTCAGAAGAAGAGTCCTTACCTGCATCGGAGAAAGCATCTGTTGCCGAGGAGGAACCAGCACCTTTGCTCCACTCTGAGGAAGTATTGAATTCTGCTTCTGCTGCCACTGAGGAATCTGTGTCAGCCGCGCCCAGCAGCCTCCACCTTGCATCCAGTCTTGAAACTCCACAATCTCCTCAGCCGTGTAGCCACACCTTGAAACCCCAGCGCCGCCATTTGTCCTCAGTCCTGTGCAACCACGCTTTGTACTCTCAGCCATGTTTAGGAATTTAACACCTATCTTGTTCAGGATCTGGGTTCCAGCCTAGTCCAGAGCTTCCAGCCAAGTCCAGTCGTGTTCCGAGTTCCCAGCCTTGTTCCAAGTCTCCAGTCCAGAGAATCCAGCCTAGTCCGGGGCTTCCAGCCAAGTCCAGTCTTGTTCCCAGAGTCCAGCCTTGCTCCTAATCTCCAGTTTAGAGGATCCAGCCTACTCCAGGGCTCTCAACTAAGTCTAGCCTTGCTCCAAGTTCCACTCCTGCTTCAAGTCAACCCAGTCCAGAGTTTCTATTCAAGCCCAGCCTTGTACCCAGTTCTTAGGTACCAGTTCGAGATCTGTTGCCTTCAGCTCCATTAGCACACTGCGTTCCAATCTCATCCAGCCTACAGTTCCAGTTAGAAGTCCTGTTCTGCTGCCTTGTTGTGGCCCAGTTGGGCTCATTGAAACGGAGTCTTCATATTTCAAGGACTTACTTATTGTAAATAGTTAATTAATAAAGAGTATTTTTGATATTACTCTGCCTGGTTGCATAGTCTGAACAGGACAATATTCATGAACAGAATGGGCATCCATGTAGAACGCAGAGTGGATTGGAGAATATGGATGTGGACTTGTAATTTTACAAAACTGTAATTTATATACTACATTCATTAAATACTTCTGAAAATTACATTCTGTGAAATTAATAGATGCTCTTTAAAATTTCTGTGAACTATTGAAAGGGTCCTTCTGCACCCTTCCTCCCAAAGAGATAAATGGATGGATGGACAAACAGACAGACAACATTTTATTACAGTCAAGGGCTAGCCAGGCCGTCCTTTCAAGATACTTTGTTGGACAGCTGAAGTTTTCCATTATGATTTTGTAAAAAACACAAGTCAAAGGCATTCTTTGTTGGAATATTATTAGAATTTTTTAAAGGTTCCCATAAAAAGTTTTAATAACATTCCATAAATCACCATTTATTCCAGCACAATGTTATTTTTATTGATGGTTGAAGAACTACCTTACATTGGAGTTTAGTTGCAGTAAAGACCAGGCTGAAGCAACTACTGATATTTATTCAATTGCTAACCAAGTGTACCCAGAATGTTTTGCCTTTTAAATGTAAGAGTTAGAAGTACCAAAAAAGATATATATATATATATATATATATATATGTATGTATGTATGTATGTGTATATGTATATGTATGTGTATACACACACACACACACATACACACACACACACTTTCTCTCTCTCTCTATATATATATATATATATATATTACTGTTTCTTTCCTCCCTTATTATAATTCTTTAATGTGTTCCTCTTCACTGAAAAGAACTGTCTCCTTTAACTGTGGATCTACTGTACCACATTCCAACTTTCTGAATAACTCTACATTCTGGAGTAATACATAGTACCTAATAGGAATTCTCAACAAATTAATATATTATGAAAGTTTCAACTGAATTGATGGGATCTGTTGGCAACTCTGGATTGGCATAGAACATCCAGCTTCCTAGCAGGAAGCAGCTTCCTGAAATGTAACTGAAGTAAACAAAGTTCAGGTCCCTTTCACACCATCACTGTTCCTCAAACTTTCTGAGTGAATGGCAAGCCCAACCACAGTCACTCTCACTGATGCTGATCTCAAAAAGCAGAGAATACCACATGAAGTGTTCAGTACACCCACCTGATTGATTACCAATAGAACAGAGTTTTTCAAACTGTGTCGCATAGAATTCCATCAGAACTTGATAGGGATTCATAAGAGATGAAGGGCAATGAAACCAAATGTTCACTCAAACAGACCCAGTTTCCTATCACTAGAACAGGGTTTCTCAACCAGGGTCCTGTGGCACCCTAGGGTTCCACAAGAGCTCACTGGGGGTTCCCTGGGAGATCACAATTTATTTAAAATATTACTTCAAATTTGGGCAACTTCACATTAAAGAGGTAAGTTTAATTCTTTATTTTTAATTTAAGAACACTCTTAATGCATATATACAGGCCTACCCATGAATCGAATATAATAATTTTGTAACTTCTGGCCTATATTTGAGCCTGAATGTGCAGGGGTTCCCAGAGGCCTGAAAAATATTTCAAGGGTTCCTCCAGGAACAAAAAGTTGAGAAAGTCTGCACTAGAAGGTTGCCTTTTCATCAGGGGTTCCAGGGATTTTAAAATTAATTTTAAGCAGTTACCTAAGTTTGAAACCCTTGCAATAGAAGACTGCAGAAACAATCTGTGTTCCATCCTCCCCTGTTCCAATGACTGTTTTGTTTAACATTTGGTACCTTTTAAAATACTGAAGTTTCACTCAAGGGACAGGGATTTGTGCCACCCTTCTACTCATCTTAAAACAGCAGAGAAATACTAGTGCCAGTTTACTTCTACAGAAGTGTCAAAAATTCAGGAGGCAGGAGACAGGGTGAGTCAACATTTCCTGCAGATGGGAAAGTGACCAGCCTTTGAGCTCTGGAGAGCTGCAGTACCGTAAGAGAATTCAGTGTGTTTCCTGATGAACCGCAGCTGGGCTAGAAATAAATCGGTTCAGCTGCCAAACAGCAACTGTGTTGTGGCATCTCACAATGTGGAACTGATCCAGGAGGAGCACAAACACTGCATGTGAATATACCCCAAGTCTACTAACTGTCTGCTTTCATGGACAGTTTATCCCAAATCCAGGAAAAGTTATAGGGATGGGTTAGGTAATCTGAGGCTCTCCAGATTTTAGGACTTCAACCCCAGTTGGCATGATCAATGGTGACAAAGGATTGTGGGAGTTGCAGTTCAAAAGATCTGGTGGGTACCAGCTTGCCTGTTCCAATGATTCCAAGTGACACAAAAGAATAGTTTCTAGCTTCAGATGCACCCATGTGTACATGACCTAAACATCACATGAAAAAGTATGAATGTGTATATAAGCACAGTTGTATCTACACTGACTTAAAGCTTCATCCCTGGATTAAATGCATCTGGCCTGGAGGTTTACTGGAATTCTACATAAGAATGCATAGTTGAAAACTGATAGTTACTCATTAAATCTGTGACCCAGAATTTCATTAGTGACAAGATCAGCTGCAGGATTAATATATGAAGCTAGTGCCTTATGCTAAGTTAGACCACTAGTATTTTCTTTTCTAATGATGATTGTTTTCTGCAGGAATATTTTTTTTCAGCTAGAGATAATTTTAAATAGGAAAAGAGCAGGGACCAAGAGTTGAATGTGGGATTTTCTGCATGCAAAGCATGAACTTTACACCACTGAGCCCCTATATTTACTGTACCATACAGAGTGGGGAGCTAAGGTGCTGTCATATTATCAAGGTTGAAATCAGAGAGTATCAAGCTTTGGGACAACATCTCCATAAATGAAGGCTCAAGAAAACCCAATGGCCCTGAATTACAACATCATAATAATCATTCCATGCAGGAAGACCAAAAGGTATCCTGGAAATAAACAAGAGATTCCACCCATCTCACTGTATGCTAGTCAGAAAGAAATGCTTGCACTTGGATGCACAAATGTAAAAGTGAATACAGAAGGGAGGTCACTCTCAAGGTCCTCCATTTCCCTTTAGGAGGATCCTGACATCATTTTCTCTTGTTGTTTTTGGGTTTTTGTTTGTTTTGTTTTTGTTTTAATATTCCTGTGGGATAGTATCTTAAGGTACTCAAACAGTCTCAATAACATAACCAGAAGTTTTGTAAAACAGATTAAACAGATCATATTAAATGATGAGAAACTTGCTTAAGAGGTAGAGTTGACTGTGATCTACAAATAAGAACCAGAAGGATCATTAGTTGTTGATTCTCCCAAAGAAATTCCACAGTGGAGCCCTGGAAACCATCACTGAAAAGGCCCTGTTTTAAATCTTCACAGACTTGTAACAGGATCTGTTAAGGGGGTATGGGAAAGCAGATTACCCCATGGAAGAAGGCTTATTCAAATGTCACAAAATACAAATTGCAAGCATCTAAACAAGATGCCTTTGGCAGTTATAAAAACATGACTATTATTGAAATGCCCCTTTATAAAACTTCTGAAAGTAGACAGTGTTTTTAGAAGCTCACGCAGGTTACTGCTGATTGCCCTAGCCATGTTGAAATGTTTAGCTGGGGAGGGACTGGGGGTGGGATGTGACTTCTTTCTTCTCTGAGTAAGTGGCAATCCAGTCCCCTGATGCCTTCAACATGCCTCACTTCTATTCTGCTGATATATTTGGATACTCAACTGTTCAATCCAGCCAGGAGTGTCTAGGCATGTGGCTGAAGCATTCATAGAATGGTACAATCATACAGCAACTCTCTCCAAAATATATGGGGATAGACATAATAGGAATCATTGGACATATATGGATGGTTCATCTCACAAAGTGGATTAAAATAACATTCAGTGTGTTAATTATGAAAATAACAAGTAAAATATAATATATGAAATACATTTTGGAACAAATAAGTAACTTTCCTCTGAAAGTCAAGAAAGATGGAATAATTTGCCCTTTGCAGGGAAAGCCACTCTAGAACATGTGGATCCACCATAAAAAAGGTTGGTATGCCCCAGACTCCCAGGGGCTTTTGTAAGAGGGAGGGGGGAAATTCAAAAATCTCACAAATCTTCTGATTCTACAGCAATCTTCTATAAAAGTGTTTCTCAACCTTGGCAGCTCTAAGATGGGTGGACGTTAACTCCCATTTTGCTGGCTGGGGAATTCTGGGAGTTGAAGTTCATCCATTTTAAAGTCGCCAAGGTTGAAAAATACTGCTCCATAAGATCTTAAACAATGTTACTGGTTCTTCATGAGACTCCACATGAAATGCCAAAATCTCAACTTTCAGACAAGAGCACTGAAATCCTATAAAATCTTATCAAAACATTGAAGATGTTCACTGTCTCATGAAATTCAGATTTTTTTGGTTTGTTTTGATTAAAAAACAAAAACAAACAAAAAACATTTGCTACCTAGCGCCAGAAAAAGTTTCAGACTCCATCCTGATAATGCTAATAATTCTGCATAATTGTAGAAAATCATTAGGAAAAAAAAAAGCTTTATGTTTTTCTTGTTTCTGAAACAGCAGCCTTTTGCATTCAATGAGAGTTTTTTTTATAATAAGAATGCCACTTCTGTTTAAGGAATCACACTAAGCTTGTTGGATTGGATCAACCTAGCAGGAAATATATGCTGCTGACATTGCTGAAATAGGACCTCTGTTTTCCAACAGTATCTTTCAGGTCTCAGAATGATATACTGTTAGTGTAGCTCTTCAGGAAGATGGTTCTGATTCCCATCTTTACATGAATTACTTTTTTTTCAAAAACCCACAGCTGCAGAGCTACACTTTTGTATCATTTTTATTGGCCCTAATAAAAGTATTACCCACAGATTTTTTTTAATGGACTACCATGGCTAAGATTGATTTCTAAAAAAGCACTTAAGAATCTACTTGATGATGGTGTTAGGCATCTTATATCAAAGGATAGATTTTTCTCTTCTACCTGTAAAATAAAAAATAGAAAGGAGTCACTATGACTAACTAGACAGAAGTCATGATCAGATATTTTCTACCATCTGGACTAGTCATTTTGTTGTGCATTGTGTATTTGCCACCTTGGAGGCAAATACCTTCCTAATGAACCTTTTTTAAAAAAAAATGCCCAGGATTAACATAAATCCTGCAGGGCCAAACATTTGTAAACCAAGCACTGGGTGGAATGGATAAACATTTCAGCACAGGGAAAACTCTACTCCCCCTTTCACTTCATTTTACACTCAACCCTGTATTTATTTTAACAGGAGAACTGCATTCCAGCATCTGGTCCCCCTCACATCTTGCAAAACACACACAGAGAGACACACATACAACAACAACAACACAAACGCATTTTCTTTCTCCCTTGGGCCAAAAAAAGGAAAAAGAATGAGGCTAAAAGAATTGTGCAAAAGATGAAAGGAGGTTTGTGTGTGTTAAGATGGGTGGTATTTGCAAATGACTGGAGGAAGAAAAGAAGGGAGGAAGGGATAAAGATAGTGAGGAGGCAACAAGCCATTCCTTCCAGCCACCTTGTCAATTTCAGGTTTCAGGTCGGGAATCGCCTGAGCCAGGGGACCCTTGGACAGAAGTTGCCTGCCTGCCCTTGTTTACTCAAGAGGGCTGTGCTGATGGCGGCGTGTTACTTTAGTTTACTTTGCGTTCCTTGAGTTTATTGTAAAAAAAGGGGTGAAGTTTTTCGGATCCGTCACGTGACCCCGACAGGTCCTGCCTATTGAGAAAGCCAGACCACCCACATGGAGAGGACGATGGAGCGCTTAATAGAAACAGGCAGGCAATTGTGCGCCTTCCCCGCACTCCGCCGATTGCCTGCAACCTAGGAGGATTATTCTGGGTTTCGGGTTGGCTGGTGCGGGCGTTTTGCTTTTTTGCTTGGTTTTTTGCACTTCGGTTCCTTTCGGATACGGAGTGTGGTGGCGGGGCCGAGGTGGGGGGACTGACGAAGGGAAACCCAGACAGGATGGGAGCTGAGGCCAATTGATGTGCTCCTGCCGGAGTCCTCTCTCTGCCTCGGCGGCGGCACTACGTAAAATTGATCCGTCCCACCTGGAGCTCGACCTTTTGCCTCGAGGGAATTGAGGGGGAGATGGTAAGTACAAGATGCGGCAGCGAGTCCGGCAAATGGCCTCGCGCGGGAGCGGGGAGGAAAAGTCAGAAAGGGGAGCGGGTGCGAGGTCGAGATGGAGCTCCTGGCCGACGGCAAAGCCTTCGCAGAGGTGGTGTCCGATTCACGGTGGGACGGGCGGAGGCTGTGAGGAGAGGACGTAAGCAGAGGAGAGGAAGCAAGGACGGTTTTTGGCAGGAGGGAGGGAGAGTGAGAAAGAGGGTGCCTCGCCTCGCTCCTGACACTGCGCTCAAGCGCGCGCGCGCGCGCGCACTCGCCCGCCCGCCGCGGCCGAGGTGTCTTTTACCGGTGGCGGTGAGCGCTGCTGCCGCCGCTGGAAGAGGACTGGACTCGATGGGTAATAACTCGCGGCCAGGGGGGTCTCTTGGATCCTATTTTCACACTTGAAAGGGTCGCCGCCCTGCTTTCCGCTAATCAGTCCCCCCGGGCTACGAAGCCCTGCTGAGAAAGTGTGCGCGTGTGAGAGAGCGAGAAACGAGCGGGAAAGGTCAGGGGAAAAACTCTGCGTCCTGGGAGTGCAAATGGTTGCAGAGCGCGCGGGATCTTGTTTTGCTGAGGGGGGGAGGAAGGGAGGAACTGGAGGGTCGCCTCGGGTTGCCTTCGCTTTCTGCCCTGGCCCGCAAGAAAGATTCTTTTCGATGCAAACGGCATTAAAGAAGGAGGGCTGAGAGAGAGGAAAAAGTCCAAGGGGCAGGATCTCTTTGAGGGCTTTGCGGGCAGGAAGATTCCAAGCTGTAACTTGTCCGCCTTCTGGAGGCTTATACCACTAGCTCTAAGAGCCTCTCTTGAAACAGCACTGTCACTACTCGAGAGTAAGTGGCTCTCAAAGGCCGGGTCGTCTTTCTCAAGGACGCTGTCCCCGGACTGGCTTCTTCATTCGGAAATCCAATCCATTTCAGTGTGGAAGTGGCTTTGCTTCCAAGCAGCCTGTGGAGGACTGGAGTGGTGCTGCTCATTAGCATAGAGGGGTTGTGATCCTCTCCTGGATGGGCCTTCTTCCACGGCTGTGCGTGGGGAACACAGCCAGTCCAGCTGAGGCCGATCCAGCCCAAGGTCACCCTTCCTTACTGGCAGTGATCTTTTGAACATCATCTTTAGGTTACAGCTTAGTAGTTAGCCATCAAGACAGAGCAGACCATTTCATCATGAAACAAGAAGCCAGACTTTGGGAGGTAACAGAAAACCAGCAGTTTTCTTTTTTATTAATTTAATCACTGATGAGGCTGCTATTATATGTGCTTCTATCATATAATGGCTTCACTTACATGTTGTGTTAAGCCTTGGGGTGGTTGATTTGGTTGTAGCTTAATATATTCTGTGTAGGCCTGCCATTTGGGATTTGAAAATCATGGTTTACAGGTCTGTATGACATATGAACTCAGCCAGTTGTGAGTTTATGCATGAAGCCATCTGCTGTGTGAAAATTCAGTTGTCAATTAGTGAGGACAAGGAATTCCATGTAACAGAAAGAGAACAGCATCTACAGCAGCTAACATTGCCATTGCCTTCTTCCTAGGGCTGAGAGAGAGCGACTGACCCAAAAACACCCAGCTGGCTTTGTATCTAAGGCGGGACTAGAACTCAGTCTCCCAGTTTCTAGCCTGATGCCTTAACCACTACACCAAACTGGCTCTCATTCCCAAGATTAGAGAGGCTTTAATTTTATGCATACTTTTTTCTTTGCACAGCTTGATCCATGAGGAATAGGTATTATTTTGTTCAATAGGACTTACTCCCAGATCAAAATCATAGAATGTCAATTTTAATTCCTTTGATTGTGGAAAGTGTTTATCAAGTACAATAGAGTATTGATTTTTTGCATTCTTACAGACTGCTCTGATTGCATAGATGGAACCTGGAGTTTAGGATTGGCCATCTAACCATACTTACCACGCAGTTAAACTCTATTTGAAACAAACTGACTTGATTCTTTCCAAATAAATATGCTTAGGATGTAAGTTTGTAGACCAACCTTCCCAACCCTTACATTCCATAATAATTATTTATAAATTCAAACACACCTGGAAGGAAACAGCTTAAAGATTGCTATAGATGGTGTCTTTTTCTGGGCCACCCAGGGCATGATGTGCGTGCCCTCAAGTTGGGGAACTGAGATCCTTCTCCTGGGTCCTGTCCAACCCTCTGGACCACCACTGTAAATAAGTGTGGTTAGGCAACCTTCAAAGCATACTAAACACTGGAGCCTCATAACCAGACTTTGGCTTCAGTGCAATTCGTCTTCCTTCTTGGCTCCTGGCACCACTGTTAGAACAGGGCACTTTTCAACACCACTTTTCATCCCAATTCATCCTGATTTCAACATCCTTACTTCTGCTTTCCTCATGCAAACTGTGTGTCCACAGTTTACAGGACATGATGTGTTCTGTGGATTTACCTGGGTTCCAGATCCTTCAGAAATCAATAGAAGTTTTGTCAATAGAACCTTCCATAGGACAAGCTGGGCTTTCTTTCCGATTTGTTAAAAATGTATGACATTAAAGATTCAAAGTAGTTAAAAATAAAACCAAGTGGCAGGAACAACCCCTTCACCTTCAGTTAATGGGCAACAGGCCCATACCTAAGTAGAGATGTTTAAATAAATATTTTTCCCCAATATTCATTCCGTCCAATTTATTTGTGGCATAGGATTATGATCATCTTACAGCTTATGGAAAAGATTCATTTCCATGGGTCACAATGGTGAAAAGAAGAGAAAATACTCCCCCCACCTTTACTTTTTAAAAATCCCCCTAATTGCTTTCAGACACACTAGACAGAAAACTGATGGAGCAAATCCATCTGAATTAAAATATTGGTCTTCTCTGATTTTATCCTAATCACAAGTGTGGACTTACCTTTTATTTCCTCTCCTTGCGCTACATTGTATAAAATATTGAGAGATGGAGGCACAATGCATTAAGCGGATTAGCAACATTTTTTTAAACGCAGATGCGGAGTCTGAATGGCTTTACTTCCTGATAATTTCTCATGTCTGTGTATCTACTAAATGTGCTTAGCAGTGGGTCCAAGAAAGTCTTCTGCTGTAGTTCTTTCCCCTCTCCCCCAAAGATTCAGTCAGACTGCATGAACAATACTATGCTCTCTTTCACCAAATGGGCAGCAGAGTGAATGAGCAAGACAGATCGCTTGTCTTTGGGTAAGAAATCACCCACTGGATGACAAAACTTCTGTTTTCTTCTTAATACAAGCACAAAATTAAATGTAGAGCTCTTCTGTGGTGTTTGTATCTGGAACCCCTGCACATTACCTAGAACATGGGTCTATAATTCTAGGCTGAATTGTTTCAGGTTGACATTAGATTGAGTTCCATGAAGCCAGAATGGGGAACACTTGGGACCTTCCAGGAGCCCCCTGCTGGCCAGGCCACAACATGTGGCAGTTCCCACTAATAATTGGGAGGATTGTTTTCTGCTGTTGTTTCTTTCCTATCAGTAAAGAGTAAAGTAACTGAGCCTTCATAGGTTTAAAAGATTTAATCAACTTGAAAAACACAGCCCACCCACTTCAATGTGCCCCATTCACCTTGCTTCATTGCCCCCTCCACTATGGCCTCAGTACCTTCCCCAGGTGTCCTCCCAAAAGATGTAGCCCTAAGCCCTGTCCAACCTTGCTTTCATTTTTTTCTTTGATGTGCTTGAATGGGGATGCTGAGAAGAGGAGAGAAATCATCCTTTTCTTACTGTTCTAGTAGAGTTGAAAAAAAACCCAGTTAAGGCAGCCTTTCTCAGCCTTTTTACCCTGGAGGAACGCTTGAAATATTTTTCAGGCCTTGGGGAACCCCTGCACATTCAGGCTCAAATATAGGCCAAAAGTTACAAAATTATTATATTCGATTCATGGGTAGTGGTATATATGCACTAACAGTGTTCTTAAACTAAACATAAAGAATGGAACTTACCTCTTTAGTGTGAAGTTGCCTGAATTTGAAATAATTTTTTTAATAAATTCTGATCTCCCAAGGAACCCCTAGTGATCTCTCACGGAACCCTAGGGTGCCACAGAACCCTGGTTGAGAAACCCTGAGTTAAGGTATCACTCCTTCCCCCTTCACTCTCATATGCCCTTTGCCTTTTCATTCTGGGTCACACATAGCTGAGCTCTAGGTATTGGCTGGGGCTGGAAACGTAGTTCAACCTATCAGGGACTCAGTCTGTGTCAATCAATGAGAGCCTGCTTAGTTTACATAAAATATTTTCCTAGATCTGAATGCTCTTTTGTCCCAGTTGATAGTAAGTAAGGGAAAAACTTTTTCTACACTTAAAAAACAGCATGTCAGAAGGGAAGATTAATACCTTTACCTACAAACTCTTCTCTTTCCCTCCATGAAAAGCATTGGAAATGTTATTTCCCACCCCAAATGATACTTAATTCTCTTTAAGTGCTATTTAATTCTGTTGGCCCTGTGGGTGGCAGACATCAGACTATAATTTTCAGAGCCACATTGCTTCACTGGGAACTTATTCCTGTCCGCCTTGCTTCCTCTCTGATTTCTGCTTTCATTCCTGCAAAGCCAGGAGATAAGTGACAGTGAGATGTCAGCAATGACAACCTTCATCTGGAGCCAGGGATGTTGGCAGGATGGTGAAAAAATGGTCAAGGTGGTAGTGGTCACTATGAAACTGTAGTTATAAAATTTAGAGTAGATGGAAGAAAGATGGGTAGAACACGTGAAGCTTTTTTATATCTCAGGCGTATAGGGATAAAGTTCAAAATATTGACATTGGACTTAGTTGACCAAACATGTCTATCCTAAAGGTCAACACATTTTTCTATGAGCTACTTTAGAATATTTTTATGAAGACGTTTCATAGGAGAGGTTATTTTTAAAAAAAGATCTGCATTTGTAGAAGTGCAAAATTCCCAGTAAACAAATCCAAGCAACCACTGATGAGAGGAGATAGGTGGGGACAAATTTAATAAATAAATAAAATAAAATAAACCAGAACAATCATCCTGTCCTAGGCATAAGAAAAAGATATTCCTAAGAAAAATGCCTGAGTGTCCAAATGAAGAAAGGAAAAAAGGAAAGGAAAAAAAAAACTTTTGTATTTCTTAAACTGCTGAGTCTCTTTAATACAACCCTAAAAATTACCAGATTTTTTCAAGACACTTATTTATCATTATCACAAAACCATTCTGAGCAAGATGGAATGGCTGTGAAGTTCTCTGCATCTAGGCAAAATCTTCCTAAAGTTCAACTAGGCATTCTTCAGGAAGACAGACAAACTCCTGTCTAAAACCCTGACATGCTACCTGCATTCTTGGCTAACCATGCTAACCAAGCAGGATGAGCTAATAATCTGATTCAATATAAGGTGATTTTCCAAATTTCTAACCTAGAGTAGCCTTTTCTAACTTCCAAGTCGATTGGGTGACAAATCCCATCATCCCCAGCTTGCATAAATCATGCTGGTTTGGGCTAATGGGTTCATAATCCAACACATCTGGAGGACAAATTGGAGAACCTCCTCCTCAAAGCAGCAGCTTTTATTCATTTGTTTGCTTGCTTTTATTTTTTGTAATGATTCTTTTCTTCTCCCTTTTTTTCTTCTTTTCTTTGTTACCAAATACAAAGGAAGACCATTTTCTTCCATATAAAGCATTGTAAATCATACATTTTACATTATTCTATACAATGTATCATATATGATAGAACAGCTGCAAGATGGGGGGAAAATCCACATAATTTAATGCAGGAGACTCTGTTTTTCTTTTTCACTGGTATTCTTTCTATTCCTATTTTAAACATCCTGAACATTTTGAGACTAGAAGTTTGGTCTCCTTTTTAAAAAAATCTGACACTGGATTGCATTAATATAAACACATTAAAACAAATGAGAGAAGCTAAGGAGAAATGTACCTGGAAGCCTACCTTAGAAGATTCTCTTTCCTGAGTTTTTCAAGTAAAGATGCTGTTCCCCACCCCATCCCAGCTACCCAAAGCTATTCTGACAGAATTCCCATATTTGTTAGCATAGCGACTGACCTGTGCCTGCCTTTTGGTGAGTTTAATGTTCTTAGGACTTGGGTTGGGCATTTCCCAAAGATCTCCTTGGGATGCCAGGCCTTCTTTCCCATACTTTGTGTGTTGTGGATTTCTCATTTGCTCCTTTGTGGCATGAGAAGCAGGCTTCCATTAAAGGAGATCAGGGGTAATTAGCTGCATTATTTTGAAAAGTTGGCTGGAGCAGCTCCTTTTCTTAGGCTCCCAAGGAGGGGACAACGAAGGAAGGCAAGAGGCGAGTGAGAGGAGTGGGATTCTTGTAGTTGGAGGGCCTTTCCCAAGGCCTGCTTGCACTTTGCAAAATGCATCTCTTAAAACCTCATCTGCTCCTACAGCAGCCGCCAGTCAGGATGCAGAAGGAGAAGCCACCCAGACAAAGGTACAGAGAGGCCATCCAACAGCAACAGGGACCGCCAATGTTTTGGAATGTGTTACTGGTTTGCTTCACTCAAAGGGAAAAAAACCAATGATTTGGTTAGAGGAATAGATGTACAGATGTGGGTGTATATGAATTAAAATACTCAGGTACATGCTCTAAATCTAACACTTTCTAGTACATATATATTTTGCTGTCTTCTGCCCTTTATATATGCTTATTTGGTGAGAAATACAGGCCTACAGACCATAAAAAAACACTATCAAGTGGCCTTAAAAAGAAATCCTATTGATTTTCATGAAGCTTAATAATATCAGTAAGGATTATATTTATAAGATTAAACATATCTGCTCTAGAAACATATCTACTCTCTACTGGTCTGATTTAAGTCCAACCCACCACTTTCCTACTAGCCCCGCTAGGTAGACCAGACAATCAACTCCACAGAAAGAATAGAACTGTACTTTATTGAGATAGGTTACAAAAAAAGAATCTCACAAGCCTGACTGTGCTTTACATCCCCACCTTCTTATACTTGCAGCAAATCAAGGGGGAGCCTGCCTGAGTTGCTTCTGAATATTATCTTGCTTCCCAGGTTTTGAAGAATGTTTCAACCCTCTCTGCTTATGTAACAGTTCTTGCATATTCCTGTCAAGGTCATCTCTCTTACTCTTTATACTCCCCATATAAAGAGCCACATCTTCAGGGCCCTTTGAAATACCAGTAAGGGAGGGGCTGTTGAATCTTGGGCGGGGGGGTTCATTCCAGAGAGCAGGCACTGCTACAGAGAAGGTGAGCTTCTGGGGTCCCAAAAGGTGGCATTGTTTAAGCAATGGAACCTGGAGTGTGCCAGTCCTGGAGATTGAACCAACCAGGCAGATGCTATGGGAGACAGGCAGTCCCTCATTTAACCATACCCTATATCTGAATTTAGTGAGTGAAAACCAGATATTGATCAGATGTACATATGATGTAAGCCATACTCTGGTTTGCTTGGTATAAACTTATTGTGTTGTGTGAATGCAGCCAATTGTTGTTTGTTTCATCAATGAGGCGTGACAAAGCAAACAGTAACTTAGCATAATGTGTGAATCCAGGTGTTGTCTGGGATGAAAAGCCATGTATTCCATTGTTAAAAGAAAATAAGGCCATTAACAATATAACTATTAACCATTGTGAGAAAAACACCTTGCATGAACTCAGAGAACTGGCTTGTCTGATCCATTCCCACTTACTGCTCACATAGATTTGAGCTAACTCCAAATTGAGCTTTGACTAACCTTGGCAGAAATATCCCTTAAGGAGAAGTAAAATAACATGGACTAATACTACCCACAGATTCATATTTGTCCCAGATCAGTTTAGCTCCTTCTCTCTCAAGGACACACACACGAACCTTGTAACAATTGTATTTCTTAGCTCATCTCCTCAAGACAGAACAGTGATGGATGTGTCTGTGGGGTGGGGGTAAAAAAAAGCCAAGATGCTGGCCATGATCATATGATCAAAGTCCCACCCCTTTTTATGTACAACATAAAAAAGATGGGGGTTTGATAGCCCTATTTGTGGCTGCCATCTGGCTTTTTTGACCATTTCACTGTGATCACCCCTGAACACTGATTTTCTTTCAAGACTGCTGTGACCACGAGGACATTTTTAATTCTGCCTATACAGTGTTCCACTGGAGTAGTTCTAAGTCTGTTGCAGTACAAACATCAAAAGCCCAAACACCCACTTAACAACTAATTGGCTGCTTACAGCATCAGCCATCTTTCTCAATCTATTGTCCACCAGGTGGATTGGGAATACAGCTCTTCCCAGACAAAGTTCATGGGAGTTGGAAACCCCAACACATCTGGGGAGAGCCAAGCTGGGGAAAGGTGGCTTAAGCCAGAATGAATAAACCTTTAAGGTGTCACACAACTTTGTTGTTTCTGTCTCTAAAGGAGTATTGCAAATTAGAATATCCTCTTTACATATTAAAGATCAACATACTGGAAATTTAACAGGATAAAGATTTCCTTGAGTTAAGGTCAATTCCTGATAATCACACGGTCATATCCAGAACTGTATTTTCAACATCCTGCTCTGTCCTACAATCCTGGCATTTCCTGGTGGTGCCCATGAATGGATTAGCAGGTCCAACCCAGCTTCTTCCAGATCAGCCCATCAATTAGGCACTGCCACCTGCTGTGGGCATAGAAATGTAAACAAGGAAGAACTTCATCCATCCTCCTGGAAGAAGATTGCTGCCAGATGCAACCTTTCTTGTGTGATTTACAAGGTGTCCCTCATTAATGGCAGGGAAGCTAGATAGCCTTGTAAACAATTTGCAACCTTCCCAAATGTTTCCCTCCTTCCATCTGTTTTCTTACCAGGAAAAAAAACATTGTTGATACTGGGAAGACCCAGTTACTAATTGGTTTCAGTAGGTAGCCTCCATGGGAGCACCTGGAGACTCACAGAATACAGCAGGCCAAGCTGCCACACACATGCACATTCCCCTACCAAGGAAACAGTATATGCAGGTGCAAGCACAGAAGATACAGCATCAAAGCCCTCAAATACTGTTTCAAATACTGAGCTTTCTTGCTCACTCGCTTCCACCTGCTCGGGTTATATCTAGGCTGCAAACCCCGATGACCACTAGAGGGCAGCAAAGAGCCAAAGTGTTTTGTATCTCACACTACCATCTAGCTGTTGTCTGGATTTTTGCAGCCTGCTCAGGGTGAGTTGAAACAGGTGGTTTATTGCAACAGAGTTTCTTCAGTGTGTGAGCTAAGGGATGACAGCCTTCTTTGTTGTCTCTATTCCAATGCAGTTTTCTGCAACTTGGTGCCCTTCAAATGCACTGAGACACCCTGCTGGGAATAAAGCTCCCAACGTTTCTGGGGGGAACCAGACTGGGGACAGCTGTTCCAGGAGCGCGATACATCCAAACTTTGGAAGTATCTTGTTGCTGCCTAGGACAGGTCCGAGGGGGGGATAGCTGTGTTCGTGTGCGTGAACGTGGGGTTGCTGACAGTCAACGTGGCGCCAGAGACGAGTTTCAGATGGTGCGCAGATCCGGGTGTACAAGAAGAGAAAATCCAGGGGGCCGGCGGTGGGAGTGGAATGGGCCTGTTTGCGCCAGGGGCATTGGTCGTTTTCTCATTAGCGATGGACCAGCGAATATAGTATATCGTATAGCCCGCCCCCCCCACCGCCTCAGTGGTGGCTGGGTGACGCTATACGTTAGGATTTCTCTGCTCTCTGAATCGCGTGCAGAGAGAAGGTCGAAGTGTAAAAAAAAAAACAAACCAAGCCGTATTACGTGCCCTTCGAGCGAGAAGCTTTCGCCCAGCCAGCCTATTTCTCAAGCCTGCCGTTTCACGCGGCATCGAATCCTGTGGCCCAGGTAGGCTACCTACACGAGGCAGGCGCGCTAAAGGCCGCCATGCCTTCAAATGTGAATACGGAGGCCGGAACGATCTGCTGCCCCCTTGAAGTTTTGAACGAAGCAGCCCACTTTCGCGTGCATTGGCAATGAGGCAAATCGGGGTTATCCCTGGCTTTGACCACCCAAGTCGAGACGTGACGTTTACACTGGCGCTTCATCTTTTAAAGCGCGCGCGCACACACATGAAACAAAGCCAATTAGAGATGTAATTCATCTCTTGTGTGTGAAATGAACCAGACCACAGAGAGGGAGAGGCGGCGGCGAGGAAGGATATTAAGATAGGGCTTGTTAAATTTGAGCCTCCAGATTTAAGTTTGGAAATAACGTTTTAACAGATGGAGGCACAGGGTTGCAAAAGGAAGAGGGAAAGTAAGTATTCTGGAATTAATTAATCCAAGGAAAGTGTGGGCCATTTAAGGTTTTATGGCTCGATTCTTACCACCTTTACTCTAAAGCAAGCCCATTCGAAAATCTTACCTGTACCATACGAGAAAAGCTTAATACGGAATGCGACGGGGCATCTCGCCCACCAGCCATCCCACCGCTTGGGTTCTTATACAACAGGTTTCCCCCAGCCTGGAATCTTCCCTGTAGTCTGAAAAGTCCGATCATGAAAGTAATTACGTTCTAATACATCTGGAGGCTATCAGGTTGCGGTAGATGGATGTGCAAATTTATACTACAGGATTGAGAAGGGAAACACGAACACATTTTAGAGTGCTTTTCAGAACACAGAGTGGAGAGTTTAATAGATTTCTTTAAAAATCTAAGATTTTTTAAAAAACAAAATTGGACGTACCTAGATCACTTTAAAGGCTTCTCTTATCCATTTCCTAAGGCAACATGCGCTGTCACAGTTAATTTAATTGGACTTTAGTTAATGTTCTGGATTCGCACATTACACTGAACGTTATATTATAATTATTATAATATTATAATCATGGGTGGGATCGCACAACGTGCTTGGCTAAACCACGATTGGCCAGTAAGTTCACGATTTAGTCTGCCTATGATCACAACCACCGCCTGAGAGCACTCTAGCTTTTCCCAACCTGGCGCCCACCTAACGTGGTTAGATTGCAGCTTCTTCCCAGGCAGCGTGGTCAAGGGCGCCACGCAGAGATAACCTGCTGCAACGGTTCAGGCTTCTCCACGCAATTGGTACCGAGGAGTTGAGTATGGCAAAATATGTATTTTACCACTTGAAACCACGGAAGGGGAGAATTTTTGCAGATTAAACATGGATGGGTTCAAATACACAACTACAATCCACAAACCACTTATTCCGGAGCAGTGCTAACAGTGCAGTCCTATACATTTGCATTTAGGTGTAGGTTCGGTTCAATCCAATGGAACCCAAGTCGTGAGTATAACAATAATTGATGATGATGTGCCATCAAGTCGGTGTTGCCATTCCCAATTTCGTGCCTTCCGTTGGCTAGGAATCTTGAGAGGCCAAAGGTATCCGGAGGATACTGTATTTTAGGCGAAAAACTTGGGAGTGCAGTACTGTAGCCTGTTAAAAAAGCCGAAAGATGTTTAACTTTGCCACCACTATTCCCTAAGCAGCTGAGTGATGGTGTCCCTCATCAGCCAGCAAAAAGATAGTGAGATTCACCTAGCCACCTGAGTTTCCACTCTGCCTTCTCGGGTTGCCGATTGTAACACAGTCGTTCAGCATTGTGAGTGGGGGAGGAGAAAAGGGACTCGAGGTCCACACGTGCCTTTGGAAGGAACTGAAACTTCTTTGGATCACAGCGCACTTTGATGTCTTTGCCGGGGGTGCTATAGTGGCTGAGGGGATTATAGGCTTCACCAGGGACGCTATCGGGTAAAATCTCTACCGCCAGCCCTACGCAATGTTAAATGATCCGCAGGAGTAAGCTATTGGCGTTCAGGGAGCAGCGGGCGGTTGCGAGCGAAGAATCGGCTTCTCTAAGCCTTCCTCCACGGCTGCCGTGGCAACACCTCCCCCCCCCACATGTAGCCTAGAGCTGAATGGAAACGTCCTCTGCTCGTCTGCCATTGGCCTACAGATATCGACGTAGACTGCTATTGGGTAACGTAAAGGGGAGAGACCTCCTTTAGGAATGTACTATGGCTTGTCTGGTATTTTTCTCTCCTGGGGAGGGAGGGGCGAGTAGGGCTCCCTTCTCTTGCTCTGCGAGGCTCAGGCCTCGGTCGTGCGGGTAGGCAGATCCAGCGCTTTAGGCTTCGTGTGCTGTTGGGCTTGGGATCTGCGCGCCAAGCGAAGAGACGGCCGCCGCAGCCACCCCACCAGATTACGGCGGAGGGAAGCCCAGCCTTGTGTGCACAATCCAGAGCCAGCCAGTCACGTGAAGCCTGTAGCCCGCCCCCATGGCCTTCCCCTCCCGCGTCTGAATGTGCGGTCCTTTCTAGCTCCCCTTCAGTTTTTCCTTCAATGAATGCGCGCAAGTTTGCTCCTTAAAGCAACACCCCCCCCCGTTTCATTCTTTCATTTAACACTACGCTCTTGTAAGATTGCGGAGCCCAAAACTGGGATACGCACATATACAGAAAACGTAGGTCGAGAAAGGAAAGCAAACAGGGCTTGTACATTTCTTCAGGCAGAGTTCCCTGGTCTAAATTCTTCATGGCGGATCAAATAACCAGGACTGGCACGTGCGAAATGCTCGTCAAAAGGATAGGCAACAGAACCCCAGCTTGATCAGAAAAATAGGAAATCGACCCCACTGACGTCATTTATGAGAACGACTACCGAATAACTTTGGTGGAACGCAAAACGTATTAATAAAGCGCACACAACAATCTGTGAGAAACTTCGCGTGCAACGCTTTTTGAAAACCGAGCATTTTGAACGCACAAAAACAGGGCTGGTGGAGCCTTTCCTCAAAGCTCTAGCGTTTAAAGTATCCGCCGGCGGCAGTACTCTTGCGCGTGAGTAACTCGGATATTCCAGGTTTTAAATTTGTTATTTCAAATATTAAGGTTTCTTTGTGGTCTTTTTCTTAACGCGGCTGGTTGTTCTTGTAGGAACGAAGACTTTTCTTTGATTCAAAAAAGGAGGAAGGGAGAGACCGCAGGATCCACCACCCTGTCATTATTTGTGCAACCCTGGGAATTCAGCTTGGACCTCCCAGGAATCGCTGCTGCTTGGGGCCAACGCGCCTCTAAAAGGACTTTCTTGAAGGGCTCCGGAAATCATTTAGCCTCTTCTTTCGCGTGCCTCCCCCATCCCCGAAGAAAAAACCCTGTATTTTAACAGGTCGCTCGTGAAGTAATCCTGATGTGCTTGTTGTAAAAGCGTCTCCCTTTAAAAACAACAGCTACGTTCTTTCCTTCTTAAAACCAAAACCAAACCTTTCTTGAAAAGAAACGAGGGGGTAGGGAGAAAAACGAAGCATTCCTTAGTGGAAGTATAGCATGGAAAGAGGGCTGGATCTCTTTAAGGCTCCCCTGAAGTTGGAGATGCACACACAAGGGTAGCCTGCCTGGGTGGTCTCTCTACTTTGGTGAGCTGTTGCTAAGCAGCTAATAATAGTCATGTTTGCTGAGTAATTTCTGCCCTCTTTGAGCCAATCGCAGTCCAGAAACCGAAGCCATCTGACAGCCTCAGGGGCGGGATTTCAGCTCTTTTTCCCTTTCTCTCCCCTCTCCCTTTCACCCCTCCTCCTCCTCTTTACCCAAATGGAGAGAGTTCCTTTTTTCTCCCCCTTCTTCATCTCATCTATTGAAGCAAGGGAGCTGCTGCTTGCTGCTGCACACAGCAGAGGAAGAAAGAGAGCGCGACACACGCATCTAGGAGAGAAAGAGAGGGGGGGAAGGAGCCGGGAGAGATCTTAGAGACAGCTCTGCACCCAGACAGAATGGTACAGCGCACCGAGACGGAGCAGCAGCAACAGAAGCGGCGGCGGCGGCGGCGCTTGTGAGATCAAGGCTTTCTCCAGCCCTCCGTTGCTGTGGCGAGAAAGAGGTTGGGGAGAGTCTGGCTTGGCGTCCAGCGGCCGAGCGGCGAGGAGCCTGGAGAGCAATTCAAACCACAGGCGAAGCGGTCAGGGGAAGGAAGGCGAGCGCGCTGAGATTCCCTGGCTCCGCTCACCCTCGCACCCTGGATGTGGGAAGCAGCAGCGGCGAAGACCTCCGGATCCTCGCGAAATGTTGCAATGGAAGGCTCGGGGTCTGACTCGCCGGGAGCAGCTACAGCGGCAGCAGCGGCAGCAGCGGCAGCCAACGCGGTATGAAGTGGTCTGTCAGCAGCAGCAGCGAACCTCCGCCAAACCAGCCAGTCCCCGGTCCCTCTGGATCGTCCCGCAGCAGCAGCAGCGCGCTGGGGGGAACCTTAGAAGACCCAGTCGCTGGGTCGCCAAAACAACAGCAGCAGCCGCGGCGGCTCTGTGGCGGCAACATGGCCTCAGCTGTTAATGCCTCGGAGCCGGAGAGCGGCGGCGGCGGCTGTAGAGTGCCAGATCGGCTGGGGAGAAGCGGCAGCAGAAGGCGGAGAAGGATAGGCGAGAACAGACGCGCCGCGCCGCCAGACCTGGAATATCTGCAGCGGCCGAGCTACTGCGACGCAGGGTTCGCCTTGGAACAGATAGCAAAGGTGGTTTGTCGAGATTTCTCTTCTTTCTCTTGCAAACTGCATTTTCTCGTAAGCGGCGGGAAGGATCACCAATAAAATGCTGGGGGGAAAAAGGGGGGGGGAGATGTTCTTGACTCCTAAAAGGTAGAAAGGCAGCCCTTCCTCCCTCCTGCCGTGCACTCCTTTTTCCTGCGTGTTTGTGCTTTGCAGTCATCTAATCGCGTTTAACCGGGAAGGGTGTGTGAATGTATGAATGGGACTTTCCTGTCTCTTAATGAATGGTTGCTAGTCTCTTCTTTCCTGCACCCGGAGAAAACTTTCTAAGGCTTTGATTTTCTGTCCAACCCCTGATTAAAAAAAAAAAAAAGTTTTGCACGAGAAAAAATTCTAACGTTTTACAAAGCAACACTGCCCCCTCTCCCCCCCCCCACTTTGCTCCTGTTGTCCCGGTTTAAGTGTAGAAGTGTGGTTTCCCTCCAAAAGACATTTTTTCAATGAATGTCGCATTTCCTCTTCAGCGGCAAGGAAGAGGGTGAAAATTGTATGCAAATTGCTAACTTCCACCTTTCCCGTCCTGGTCGAGATAACCGACCTCACCCCTCCGATACTCGAGGGAGGTAACAGGTTTGGCAGTGCATTCACTTTGCTCCGGACGGGAAGAGCAACAACAAAAAAGACAAATGCACCAGTGTGTGTGTGTGTGTATCTTTTTTTAAAGGGTGGGTGAGTTGGTTGGTTTAAATGGGGAGGAGAAAGAAGGAATCCCTGTGGCTGGCCTCTTTCATTCGTCAATATTGTGGTAATTTATCGGTAGCTGCTCGGCTTCCAAAGTTAGATCACCCGGTCGGCGTCGCCCAAGAGGTGCTGCATCCTGTAATTCTTAGATTCAGGAGGTTCCCAGCGCGGTCGGTAACCACGTGGGGCCGTGCAGTTGCTGCGAAGCTGGAGCTTCGGAGCCGAGGAAGCAAGGCAGGGAAAGGGATGGCAAGATTTGCGGGGAAGTGGGCTTTCCACTCTTCCAGGAGAGCGGATGGGGGTAGGGTGGGGAAGAAGAGCTTTCTCCCTCCCTTCCCCAGTCCGTCCCCGGATTGTTTGACAGGTCGGTTTAGATTCCGCCGCGAGGGCGATCGCTCTGCGCTGTAGTCGCGTTCCCCGCTTGCGTGAAGGATCCAAGAGGGTGGTGCGGGCGGCGGCGGATCGGGTGCTTAGAGCGCGCCTCCGTCCAGCTCGGAGGGTACGCGGGTGAGCGAGGCGGTGGGGCGTCCGCAACGCTCTGCGGGTTCCTGGTCTGTCGCGTTCCTGCCACAGCTGCTGGCCGGAACCCTGACCGGGCCGCTTTCCTGCCGGTATATTGCGCTTTTCTTTGGGGACAGTTCGGCGGATGCCCTCGGGATGCGGTTCTTTCCCGACCTTCATTTATCCACCTTTCCTTGCTTTTCTAGGGGAAAGCTACTGGAAGAAAAGCACCGTTGTGGCTGAGAGCGAAATTTCAGAGACTGCTATTTAAACTGGGCTGTTACATTCAAAAAAACTGCGGGAAATTTTTAGTGGTTGGCCTTCTGATATTCGGGGCCTTTGCGGTGGGATTAAGAGCAGCCAATCTGGAGACCGATGTGGAGGAACTCTGGGTAGAAGGTAAGGATTGAGCCCTTGGCCTCCCTTATTCGCCTTCCAAATGACAGTGTGTAATTTAAATTTACAGCTTAAAAGTGGAGGTGGCTGGAGGAGCCTTCCTTTCACCAGGGGCAGGGCACGCTGGTTTAGCAGTGTTGGCTGAAGGCCAGATGGGCTCTCTGAAGTCTTGTAATCCGTTTCTGGAAGTCGTACCTTGTGGTCTTGGGATGGAAGAGGGTGACTGCTTGGGTGGTGTGAAATAAGAAAAAGGGGGGGAGTTGTCTTTTGGACCCTGCAAAAGTACTCTTCCCCCCCCATCTCCTCTCCCTGATTCTCGTTGTGTGTCCAAGGAGCTGGTGATATTAGTGCCTCTCTTCCCTCTAAGAGCATGAAAGGAAGGTCTGTGTTCAAAGCAGTTCACCTCCTCCACCATTTTGTGTGTGTGAGTGTGTGTAGGGGTTGGTGTAGGGTGTGTGTGCGTGTGCGTCCTGTTAGCAGCAGCAGCAGCAGGAACAGGCTGAACGTGATCTGCACAGCTCTCAGTAGGGCTGTGCTTGTGTGTGGTCCTGTTTTTTTGGACAGCTTTCAGCTTTGAGGGGAAAAAACATTTGTTTCAAGGTTAAAAAAAAATGGAAAAGTGAAGTGCAGACTGGACACATGTTGGAATGTTTGCAAAGCAGATTACTGGTCTCCCTCAGTTCAGGGGGGAGGCTGGTTTAACTGGAGGCAGGGCTGGCTGCTTTTTTATGTTTTCCAAAGATTAAAAAATGGTTGTTAAGTAAGAGACAATTCTGGCTGTTGATCTGTATTTTAAAACGTTAATTTAATTATGCAGATTCTTTTTTTAAACCTCTGGGAGAAATATTGACCAATCACTGTTAATAATCACTTTTACAAAATTATCTGACTTGTTAGGTTGGGTAGCCTAACCTAAGTTGGGTTTATCCACTGAAGTTTTTGCTAGTAATATTCATTAAAGGGGCCTCACAACTCCACAGTCACAGTGCATTGCATAAAATAGTCATTTGGTCATGGGGGCAGTGTTCTACTTCCCAGAAAAGGACTACAGAGACTTATAGTGCTGTAATATATATATTTAGAAGTAGATTTAAGTGGGTTAAATGGGACTTAATCCAAAGAAAATGGATACTCATTTAGGTAAAAATGGTTTAAAGTTGCAGTGTCATCTTCCTACAATGGTTAAAGACAGTTATAATGGTCTTCCCCACTTGTACTTTACCTCAGCTCAATCATGTCCTGACAATACCAGTATATTTGCTTTGCTGCACATTGTCATGAGTGAAACAGCTTAAATGTAGTTTTTCCTCTTAAGCTGACATGATCTCATTACAGCTTCAAAGTTTGTTAAATCTGTAATGCTTTCTTGCCTATCACCTTGGAGGCAACATCAGGTGGGTTTTTGTGGGTGTGGTCAGAGGTGTAGCTGGGGAGTGTTGGGGGTTTGCCTGGCCATTAGAGTAGTTGTTTCTCTCCCAGGGTTTGTATTCTACATTAACATTTTCTCTCCTGAGTTCACCACCTCTTCCCTATTTCTCCTCAACAAGCTAGAGAAGAGGAGAGCAGATCTCCAATATTTTATATCAGGGAGCAGAAGGGCATATTTGTGCCACTTCACTTTAAGAGTAGCCTGCAATGCCCACAGCCTCATGCTTTTATGTGGGAAGAGGGGCACAGCTTTCACAGTATTTTGAAATGGCAGCAGTGGGGATCTTTGCCTTTAATGCAACAGACTTGTTTTTCCTTATTATGGTATCCCAAAAGCAGTGATGAACCAGGGCTCCCTTGGTTTTTGACCAGTTCCTTATATTTCCCAATTTTAATCACTTCACCACCACCCTGCTATAAGAGAACTGGTAGCTTAGCAGGTAGTCATTTTCAAGGATCCCTCTTTACAGGACTTGACCTTTGTGCTGGTTGTGGCTGTTTCTGCCCTAGCATCTTCTCATACATCACTTTACTTCACGTAGTTTTAAATGTGGGAGAGATCCAGATAGAATGAGGGGAGGAAGGGCAGGCAAACCAGTCTGAATAAGCCCAGGCTAAATCCTGAAGTCAGAGCCCACCCTGTTTTCACTGCAGGGCCCCGATTGGTAGTTATTTCCTCTGCTGTCTGGGGATATGCTGAAAAGGCATAGAGCATAGCCAGAAGGAAAAACAATCAGCCTGCCTGTAACAACTGGCACACTCACAAATCAGGAGCACAGCATTCAGCAGTGCTCAGAACAGAGAGGCAGGATGGAGACTGGCAGTGGGATGCAAAGTTTACACCAGGCTTATTTTATGGCAACTCTGGGATGGGTAATAACACTTTAACCTGGTAATGGGGAAAGGTCTTTTTCTTCTGGCAAGAATCTGGCCCCAGAGATCTGCCATACTGAGCTGCCTTATAGGCCAAGATATGTCAATGGAGCAAGTGGGAAGGGGTATAGCTGACTCTATATCTAACTCTCTCCATTTCATTGCCCACAGAGTCAGTACAAAATTAGGTCAGGCTGAGCGCAGTCCCAACTAACTTCTAACTAAATCCAATGGAAATTCAAAAATTGAATGAAAGAATTTCTTATTCCCCTTCCCTTATTTCCCCAAAACCAAAAGGACTAAACTTAGATGTAGCACCACAGTGTTGTCTTAGTTGGTCTCCAGCCATTTGGGCCACTGAAGAGATTTATATGGCTTGTTGATGTTAACCTGGTTTTATTAAAATGATGAAACAATTCAGTCTGCAAATAAACATGGCAGTCTTCATAATGATGGTTAAAGATTGGCCAGATTGTACTTGACTCCAATGACAAAGAATAAAGCTGTTGGCCAGTTGGCTGGAGATGATGAGGATTGTAGTCCAAGTGTTGTGTGTAGGTCACCATGTTGGGCACAGTCAATGTAGGGATTTGAGAAATAATAATTAACAGAATAGTTAGATCAGGGTGTTCTAAAGTCCAGTGGCTGACAAATGCATCCAAGTTCTTTACAAAGAGGAACAGGAATTAAAAAGTGTTAGAAGGATCTAGACTAGGTACCATAAAAGAGCATTCTAGTCTGGCAGATGCATGAAGACTACCATTCCCAGCTACAATTTTATGTATGTATGTATGTAAAGTATTTGCAAACCCTGGGTGGCATACAAAGTTAAAACAATTAAAACAACCCAAGTAACAAATGTCCAAGGCCACAAACAGCAATTCAAACTTAAAGTAAAACATCATCAGCCAACCAGAGATCGCTTAACCTCCTGGGCCAAATGCCTGGGAGAACAGCCAATTCTTTAATGTCTTGCAGAAGACTAACAAGGTTGGGGTCATCTGGATCTCCAGAGGGATGCTGTTCCACAGGGTAGGCACTGCACAGAGAAGGCACAACTCCTGGGTCCTGAATGAGTGGCACGACCAGTCCTCGAAGTTCTGGCCATCACAGCGGCCCCACAGTCACATAATCTCAATCCAGGCGCTCAGCAACCAGACTGGATTTCCAACCATCACAGCATTCCATGGTCATGTGATCATGATTTGTAACTTTCCCTGCTGGCTTCCCACAAGCAAAGTCAATGGGGAAGTTGGCAGGAAGATGGAAGTTGAAGTCACATGAGGTCCTCGCTTAACGCCCCTCAGTGATTCACTTAACTATGGCAACCAGAAACTGCTGAAACTGCCGTTGCTAAGCTGCGTGGTCATGTGATGTCACACTTTATGACTATCTCTTAGTGATGAAAATTCCTGTCCCAATTGTTGTTAAGTGAGGACTACTTGTATACATTTTTCAGGTTTAGTGGTAGTGTATGCTTTTGGATACAACTCATGTGAAGCATCACTTAAAAAAAAAAAAGACTGGGGAAAGTCTGAATGCTGGTCTAGATAGACCATTGGTGTGATCTAGCAGATTTCTTCACATGTTCTGACTGATAAGACTGGGTAGAGAAGGCATTGGTACTGTCTATGCTTTTTTATTTGGAGTTCTTCAATGGACTTGTATAGTCAATTCATTCAGTTCTTAATTTACAGTAGGTTAATAGTTACTGATCAAATGTAAAAATTCTGTTTCTGGCAATTGAAGTTGTGGTCCTGAACTCATCTGCATGTTCATATATCTAGCTGATGGCACCAGGCTTACATGAATGGCATTGGATTTAGGTCTGAAATCATGTCTTGGCTGGCTAATCTTCATCAAAGACTGATGGTTCCATCTCATACCACCAATTTTTCCTCAACATTAAGTGACCATTTCTTTCTGACAGAATGCATTATCCTCTTTTATAATAGGAAAGAGACAAATAATAATCAATAAACAGCATCCACTGAGGGGGCAAATGATGAAAGTAGCATTGCATTGATATGATGCAAGCTCCACCCCTTTTATATGTGCTTTATGACATCAGAGGCATGTACGAATGAATGGAGCTTTCACTGCAACTGCGTTTTCATCATTTTGACAAAAGCAGTGAATCCTGCCAACATGTCTCTTAACAAATTGCTTGGTTTGCCACTATTCTGTTCTCTTCAGTTTATTTCCTATTTTTTTTCCTACCATCAAAACCCAATACTGACTTCAGTATTTGTTCTCTATTCTAATACATTCTGCCACCATGGTTTATGATACATTATGTTAAGACATATAACATAAAAATTACAACTCTAAGTTGAAAAGTTATTGCACTTCTATTAGAGTTAATTAAAATACACAGGGAATTCATTTGAATTGGTCCACTTCTGATTACTCTGCCAAGGCAGCAACAGGAGGAAAAAAGCTATTGGCAATGATTATGTTTGTCTTCAGTAGAGACTCCTATGTAAATATTATGGCCATGAATAGATGAGGAGCAGTTGCATATTTCCATGAGTAAAAGTATAAGCAGAAAAGAGCACAAAGTGAAGGACCAAGCAGGAGAGGCTTAGTTCCCTACGGGTATTCTCTGAAAATTAGAAAAATAATGTTCCTTGTTTTTTTCTGCATGGACCCAGATGAAAAGTTTTGAATGCAGGTTCTGCTCAGATGACTGGATTCCCTTGCACAGATTTTTTCTCCTAGAAGGGCTGCAGTTGGAGGTGTTCCCAGGATATTGACATCTAGTCTAGTAAATTACTATGCAACATGAAGGAAGAAAGATGCCCTGTATTTTCAGATCAATCAGTGTTCTTTTAATTGAAATTTTTGCACATGCCATGCTAGAAGTAAGGGCTTGGCTCTTCCACATGGGCTGATACATTACTCTGAGTCTGCAAGCTGGTCATTCCACCAAGAAGAAACAAGCAAGTCATTTCTCTAAAAATTTTAGCCAAAATCTGAGAAAAGGGAAGCATAATTTAATTGTGCTTCCTCACTTTTCTGTCTGTATCATGTGCAGGGTCCTGGGATAGATAGATAGATAGATAGATAGATAGATAGATAGATAGATAGATAGATAGATAGATAGATATTTGGTGAGGTGAGGCTCAACAATCGTATCGTATTTGTAGGATAGCTAAAAGTGGTTGTTGAGTAAGACTGTGATGCTAATATGCAAGATTGTCTGAGAATTGAACCAAAGGATATGGGGTTGTTGCATTAATGCTCTATATTAGAGCATACCAAATATGCTCTGGTATAGAAAGAGAAGGGTTGCCCTCAAAAGCACATTAGTACAAGTGAAAACAATGAAGTAGTCTCGTACGTATCATATCAGAACAATCGTGTTAACCTGAAATTAGAGGGGAATTCCATTTCCTATTAGTCATTTTAATAGGACTAAGCCAAAATGAGCATTCGCGTATGTATATTATAAATCATTTAACCCTGTAATTACTCTACAGGCACAATCTGATTTAATTTGTAGTCCTTGAGTCACTTTGGAGTAGTTTTAGAGAAGATAGTGCAAAGCAGTGAAGACCCCAAATCTGTCCTTTCCCTTTTATCACCAAATGCTTCTCATCAAGTCCTATTAGAAGAGTTGTTTCTTCTCTCCAAATATAACATGCATTGAATGCCCTTTGTAACTTGCTTTGTGATGTTTTCCAGGTGTGCTGCACTACAACTCCCATCTCTATGAATCAGAGAGACAAGTAGTGGGTGGGGGTTGACAAGACACAATGGCAAGCATCCATTTGGGAAAGGCTGCTACTGAGTGTTGCATTAATAAAAAAAGGAAGGAAGAGCTCCAAACCAGAGTTGATTAAAAGTGTTGTATCATGCTGCTAAATAATAGATATAATACAGTAATAAATACTGGTTTATTTATACCTGAGGAGCAAATTCCCTCTTGTTTTAGGATCTTAATTAGCACTTTCAAAGGATTAGCACTATCAAAGGATTTAGTAAAATAGTGTCATTCTCCCTTCATAGATACCATCTTTGATCTCTTGGTTAGTCATTGAGCGGTGTGCTGTGGTCTTCAAAATGCCAACTTAGCCCCTGAGTGTCCTTGCTGTGGAACTACAAGTCCCCAGAATTCCTACCCAGCAAAGCCTTTGGCATATTGCGTATAGCAGCCCATCTCCCCACCCCCAACCCCCAATGTTTGAAAGTTTGAATAGGCCGAACAGAATTAGCCAAATAAGGTGAATGCTTCAAATGACTTAAAATAGATCTCTGTGACTGTTGTAATAAAGACACTTTATTTTTGTTGTTAAAGCTTTTTGAAAATTATTGCCTCTCAAGAAATTGTCAGTATTTATATTAGAGACCAGTCTGTTTCCTGTAATGTCAGCTGGAGTGGGAGAGAACTCAGTGTCAGAAGACATCATGCCCTTAAAGCCTCTAGCAAGTGAATGATCAACTTAGAAAATCCCAGCTCAAACTTTATCTTGAGAAGAAAGTTTGAATGAGTTTTAAGATCATCCAGACTCCAAGATGAATGATTAGTAGTGTATGTTTAAAGCTATTAGAGCTTGAAATATTTATATAAAGATTGTAAAAACCCACCTGGTGGGCAAAATCTCAGAAAAAGGGCAAGAGGAGATGAGAAATCTGAGATCTAAAGAAGCAATATGTAAAATCATTCTCTTTTCCAACTTCCTAGTTTGTGCCAATGCTCATAACCTTCTGTAAACATAATGATACTGAGTTGCTTACTCTTGAATCACTTTTTATCAGTGTCTTAGATGAACTATATATTATCTTCCTTTATATACCAGTTTTAAGAATGCTTTAAATCTTAGTTACCTCACTTGTTTTTTAAATGCCCCAAGATGCATTTAATTTGGGGTGCAATCCTTAACATGCTAGCATGAGTACAAACCAATTACATTAGATACAGTATGACCAAAGCCAGAAGAAAATACATAGTATTGTTTGTTGTCCCCTGTTGCATGGGGGTGCCTTAATGAAGCATTTCACAGATCCCCATATTAGAGGATCATTTTATTTTACTATTTCCTCCCATATCATTATTATATTTTGCTTGGAGATCATGAGAAAACTTAATATGTAATTAACATGCATGTACAGTACATGTTTTATTTTGAAAGCTATTGCACTCTTAGAATGCTGCCAAGTGTCACTTGCCCAGCAAAGGTATCACAGACTTGACTACCAGAGTCTGTTCTACCTCCAGTGGCCCATTTATTTTATTGCATTATTTTTAGGTTGCCTTCTGGAGTTTTCTCTTAAAAACAGGTCACATGTTGGAGCTCAAAGTAAAGTCTTTCGGAAATGTCAGTTGGTTCAAAAAACTAGAGCAAAGTTGCTGACCAGCATGAAATGTAAGGAATACTCTTAAAAGTGTTGAAATGGCCTCAGTAGTTTTCCGTGTTTTCTGGGGTGAGGATTGGTGTGGTCCTGGCTATTTCTCATAACACGCTTAAGGACTGTCCATACTTTAAAAATATGACTTGCTGAGATAAGCAAGTGGGGATTAGGTGCTAGAATTCTCTTCTGTGGTGGGTCTGTGACTGTGAAACACCCGTCTCACCTCTGTATGTCTTGCATGGATGCTTAGACCTTTCTGACATCGGGTAAAAATGAGCTTTCAGTTTATTATATACTTAGTGTTTTTATTGCTGCTGTCTCTTATTTCCCAGTGATCTGCATTTTGCTGTGATTTTTTTTCCATCATTGCGATGTTATATGTAAATTAATATTGGAATGCATTGTTGGCTTTCCTAACCTTGGACAACACAGCACTAGTTTTTGGATTCACTTCAACTCCCAGGGAGTTTACCAAGATCCTCGTGCCAGTAATGACTCATTTGAGACAGATGCATATTTGAGGCAGATGCCTTGCTACTGGACATGGATTAGACTAGGATGTTGTCCAGTTATATATTGTCCATACTGCCTATGAATTCTGGGAGTTGTAGTCCCAGCACTTCTGAAGTTGAGAAAGCATTAATGCCTTACTACTGGTTATGAATTGGGTTAGAAATTGGTCCATGTTAGACATGAAGAAAATTGTGTGCCTAGAAACATTAAGATGATGGCCACAGAGGCCCTTTCATTTTCCATCAGATGATTCTGACAAGGAAAATAGGAAGTAAGGCTGGTAGAAATGGAGCTTCTGCCATTTAGGGAAGGTTTCTATTACAGAAAAAGTTATTTGCTGTCATAGATGGAGGACTACAATAGGCTAGTATCCCGTCACCATTGCACCAATCTCAGGATTTCCAATGGGATGCTAATGTTGTGTAGGAATGATGGGACTTGTAGCCAGCACGCTGGCAAGCATCCATTTGGGGAAAGCTGCCACAAAACACTGCACAAATAAATAAATAAATACCTCTAAAGCAAAGTTAACTGCAGTAAGTACCTTATCCAGCTAAATGATGGATAACAATAAATGCTGGATAAGGCCTAAAGAGCAAATTCTGTCTCTTATTTAAGGATCATAAAAGATAATGAACAAGGATTTAATTTTGAAAAGTCTCATATCCCTAAATCTAGATGGGGAACCTGCAACTCCTGCATCATATGTACTTGTAGAATCTTGGGTAAGGCCATTTGCCACCATCCAATTTCCATCTATCTTCTCTCCCCCATCAGGGCCAATGAACATAGACCCCTTTCAATGCAGAAACCAGAGTATGTAATTTTTTAAAAAGATTTTTTTATCCCACCTTTATTATTTTTATAAATAACTCAAGGCGGGGAACATACCTAATACTCCTTCCTCCTCCTATTTTCCCCACAACAACAACCCTGTGAGGTGAGTTGGGCTGAGAGAGAGGGACTGGCCCAAAGTCACCCAGCCAGCTTTCATGCCTGGCTTCAAAGATTTCTACATTTTTATATTTCAAAGATTCTATAGTTGCTAGGCCTTGGAGAAACAGGTCTTTTCAGAAAATTAGCAGTGACTGCAACATTGATAAGTAAGTAACCACATTTTAACCTTCCATCTTTGTACATTCAGATGCATTGAGATTTCTAAAGAGGACTGATTGTGTGTGTGGCTTGGTGTGCATGCAAAAGTGCATGTGTAGGTGCTGCTCCCTGTCCACCACCCAACATCTGCCCTTCTAGTCCAAAACCCTGCTCTAAATCCTAGCTGAATAATGCTAACACTCTAAGTGAAGGTTGGATAAAACATTGGTATTATTATTCTATTTGTTGAAAGAATGATTGATACAGTTCTTGGTTTATTGATGCGCTTTTCATTGAAGACTTCGGTTAGTTTTTTTTATAAAGTATAGGCCCTGTCACTCTCCCATGCTATCTGTACCACACAAACCTGGAGTGCACAATTGGTACAACCAGGGAAATGCTACCATAGCACAAAACGTAGATCCTGGATTTCATGTATAATTTTCTTTGCTGGCTTCTTGAACTTTCTGTTTATTACCCAATGGCTTAATAAGAAAGCTGTTACAGGTAGTCCTCGCTTACAACCACTCATTCAGCCACTGTTCAAAGTTGCAATGGTACTGAACGAGTAGTACTTACAACCGGTCCTCAAAGTTCTGGCCATCACACCACCCCTGCGGTCGTGTGATCGCAATCTAGGTGCTTGGCAACCAACTTGCACGTACAACAGTTGCAGCACCCTATGGTCATGTCACCATTTGCGACCTTCCCTGCCAGCTTCCCACAAGCAAAGTCAATGGAGAAGCTGGCAGGGAAGGTCACAAGTCACTCAGATAAGTCTTCCCCACCTGGCAGCAGCCACCCCCAGGCCCAAAAACACTTGTGTGCTGCTGCAACTGCCCGCACACCCTCTCCCACCCACAGCAGCCACCCCCAGGCCTGAAAATGCTCATGCATGCCGCTGCAACTGTCTGCACACCTTTCTCCACCTGGCAGCAGCCACCCCTGGGCCCAAAATCGTTCACACGTGCCACTAGCCTGCCGGCCAGCCAGCTTGCAAGCTGCCTGGGACTTGCAACTTCCCGCCAGCTTCCCCACTGACTTTGGTTGTTGGCCAGCAGGAAGTTGCGAGGAGGTCCTCACTTAACAACCCGCAATTCTCGCTCAACAATGGCAATGGGGACTGCCTGGGATTGCCATCACTAAGCAATGCGGTCACGTGATGTCACGCTTTATGAAGAAATTGCTGAAGAAATCATATTTCACAGTATAATGGCTGAGTGTGATGGATGAACCAAACTGGTGATCAATACATACTCCAAGTCTGCATTTTGAATTGTTTCTTTAGCAGAGCCTCTCTCAATCATTGCTCTTCGGGTGTGATGGATTTCACCTTCCATCATCTCAGCTATCAGGCTGTGATCATGCTACCTAAGGGTTACAGGAGTAGGAAATCAGCACCTTAGCAGGACATAAGACTGAGAAAAACTGCTAAGTTGAAGACAACAGGCAGAAGTCTGTGGTCTAAGGACTCAGGATCAGAGGTGAGGCGTGTGTGTGTTTCATATGTGTATATTGGTAAGTTACCATTACAGATGCAACATTATATAAAAAGATGGAATCTGGCCACAAGATGAGATGCTTTCTGCCCTGAATTGTTTATTAAGATTTGCATCTTATCATGCAGATGTCTGCTTCTCAGAGCCCTAACATAAACATTCCTTTCCTTCTTGAATGCAAGTTAGATGCCTCCTTCCCCTTTGTAGCCTTATGTTTAGTTGCTATGTTTTAACCTATAGTCATTATTCATATGAAAAGCATTTCTGTATTGTAGCAGAAGTGAAGCCATGTGTTTACTCCTCTCTTAATATCACATCTTCTCCTGATACCTCCAAGTTGAGTGTAGTTTTCTCCAAGGGAACCCCAAAGTGGGAGCATCTGCATGCAGTTACTGGAGGAAGAAGGCATAATTTCAGAGACAGAGCTGAAGACATGATCTAACTGCTGCTTCAACTTGGAAATGTATGAAAATGCATCACATTAAACAGAATGTGAAGTGGTTAAACATTCTAGTGTTGAATCTTGCCATTATTAACTATGATTAACATTGGTTTAGGCACAGCAGGGTTAATACCAGAGGGTGAAGTTTGGAGAAAGGGAAAGGGACTGAGATAAACAGAACATAATCCTATGGCCAGTCTTTTAACCCAGAGTTTGGACAACTTTTTCAGCAGCAGAGGCCCTTAATGAGGCAGATAGTGGGATAATGATATCACCAGAAAAGGTGGAGTTTTTCATCTGTTGCTTTCTTCTTGGGAATGGATGAGTTGTTGTTTTTCTAAAATATTCTAGCTTAACCATTATGGCTTAGTGTTATCTGTGAATCAGGCCAATATGATGTATTCAACAAATCACTGTTTAATATTTCTGTCATAGTATGATGCATGAAACACATTTATTTTTTGTTAACTTCCCACAAAGCTGGAGGAAAATCCCCATGATGACTGGGGAATTCTAGGAGTTGAAGTCCATAGGTTTTAATGTTGCCAAGATTGAGAAACACTGCTTAGGGTAATCAAAAGCTATAAAAACAGAAGAGGTGGGGAAGGGAACTACAAGCAGCAAATGGGACATGGATTTTCCATCCCTGCTTTAACTGTGGGGATGAAAGTAAGTAGAGAATATACTTTTTGCACAGAAGACCCAAGATCAATTCCTGACCTCTTTATTTAAAGATTCATGGGCAAAAGGGTTTGCTTTTGTGAAGCTGGAGAAAGCATCTGCTCAATATCTTGAACAAATTGATGTCCTTCCAAATACTGTAGGTAAGAGTATAGTTATATGATATATGATATGATATGATATGATATATGATATGATATGATATGATATGATATAGAATAGATATTCCTTTTGGAATATCTTGCCCCCAGAGGTGAGGCAGGCACCTTCGCTACCAAACTTCTGGAAGAATTTAAAAACCTGGTTCTGCTGCCTTGCTTGGGATGGGAAGGGCAACAGCTCTTCCTGGGGGTGGTTGGCTCCATAGTGCCCTCCCCGTTGGATGAGAGCTTTTCGCCACAATGGAACTTATATTTATCTATTTATAATGATAACATGTAATCTATGTTTTATGGTTTTAACTTGTTTATTGTGTTGTAAACCACCCAGAGTCCCCCTTTGGGGGAGATAGGTGGTGACAGAAATTTGAAATGAATGAATGAATGAATGAAAATAGTTTGATGCTGTGTAAGAACATCGTATAGATGCATATGCTAGTTTAGCAGCTTTTGCTACACACCACCAATTGGTAAATGACTTGCATTCATCCAACTTCAACAGTTTTCAGATGGTGGAAGGGTTTTTCCCTCCTTGGATGAATTACTTGCTTGCAGTTTAAGCATCTGTTTCAGGAAACCCCTTAACAATGGGAACTGAACCATGAGATGATATCGTTGTATCGTTGAAACAGAAAACCTGAATTGATTATATTTTTATATCTATCATTTGGAGGTTAATTTCTGGATAATATAGATACATGCATTGGTTTTCTGTTGTCAGAGCAAAATGGCATTACCTCCGATATATTCTTTTTCAGCTCCTTTCTCCATGCTCTTAAATGTTGATTCTTGTACTCAACAATACATCTGCTGAATAAGGTTTGAGAGTTTTGTTTTTCATTGCACTATTGCTGTAGAGTAGGGTATCACACATAGTCTAATAAAACATGAAAGTGTGGTTTCTGTTTTTGAAAAACAAGACCTGGCTCAGAATGAGGTTCTTGATCTACATTCTCGTTTTCTCTAAGCAATTTGCTACAGTGTCTGAACTGTAAGATTAGCAGCATATTTTCAAAGCAGGTTTTGCAAACCTGGTTCAAACCTGATTACAATCCATGTATTGGGAACTGTTTGTATGATGCAACAAACAATCACTGGAGAAAATTGGGAAAGTGGAAATAAAATCTCATGTGTAAAAGGATCTGCAGTGTGTTTCCAAGCCTTCAAATTACAATAGCAGCTAGTTATTTTCGGGATCTGATGTTTAAAAGCTAAATAATACCTTCTTGGTTGTTCTAATTCCTACAGCAATATGTTCTGTCATGAGGTCTTCCATGAGGACTATGAAAAGCTTGGTACTCAACTCTAGCAAGTTCATCCTCATCCTTTTCTCCCTTCTGTTATTCGACTTTGCTTTTGATGACATCAGTGATTATGGTACTTTTCTGTTTGTTCCTGCTGCTTCTTTGACCACTAGGTTGGAAAGTGCAACTGGATCCTTTGGTTATATGCTCCACTGTTAGGAGACTCCAAAATATGACAACTTCCAGATGTCTGAACTGACTGATCCTTTTGTTTAGATTATGCTCCAAAGCTGATGCTTAGATTAGTGCTGGCTGGATGAAGCTATGGGAGATTTGTCTGGTTTTCACAATGCCATGTTTATATTTCATATGGATTTCTCCTTCAAAGCTGACCTTTCTGTGACCTCCTAAAACCACGTCCACTAGGATGCCAGGTTTAACTTGCCCACAACAGCATCTTTTTTTCATATCCTCGGGTAAACTGAATGTATCATCCAGAACATATCACTCCTTTGATGTGAGTTATATTTCTAAACTCCTGCCCATCCAAGTTGAGATCGTGATGCTGTAGACAATGGCCCTTTTTCCACAACATGTTGATTGAGAATTCTGAAGAATATTGGCTTATTTTGAAGAAGCAGTGGGCTGGTGCACATGGCCAATTGCAGGTTTCATTTTTCCTGCTGGCAGGAGTACCTAACCAAACCAAGTTAGCTCCCTCCATGGTAAACTAGAACTCTGGCTTTTTCCTTCCTAACAAACTAGAATGATAAGCCAAGAATAAAAGAGGGAAGAAGCAAGAAAATGTTCCCAAATGACATGTCCCAGTAAATTAACAACAAAACACCTTCCATATTCAGCAGCTCCCAACTGCAGGGGTGGTGGTTAGGGGAGTGATAGCACACCAATTTTTCATGGTAAGCCAAAATTCCTGAAAATGTTGGCTTAGTATGATGTGCAAATATGGCTAGTCTGCTTTCTTCCTTGGGTTCCACACTGCACCAAAATGCTGACAACCCTTGATATATGAAGTTGCATTTATTATCAAATTATCAAAAGGCATCAGAAGTTATTTGATTTTTAATACTTAGCTCTATTCAACCACATAGCAGGTAGTAGTAGTGACCTCAAAAACTTGAGTGAATTTAGATAATCAGGAGGTATAATGGAGAGCTACATAATAAAACGGTATTGGTTTTGCATTCTGCTTCTTTTGATTGGTTTCCTTGTCATGAAAGAATATACCTGTATCACTGTTTCTACTTAGTATGTGTGATACAAATTGTTTTATTAGCAAAAAAACCAAGTAAAGTATATTTCTTTAATGTACAGGGTTTCCGTATCAAGAATAGAAAGCTTCCTGTTTAAATTATGGGCTTGATCTGGACAAAATTGCCGGTGTTGAAGCCTTACTGATTTCAGTGGGTGACTTAAGCTCATGCTTTAAATATCTCTCATTCAGATAAGACTTAGAGTTGTAAAAGAAATTGTCATGCCATGCATAATTTTTCTTTCTTTAGCAAACTAATCTTTTCTGTATCTTTTGCTCTTCATGCATTTTGACAGGAAGAAAGCAATCTAGCTTTTGGAAAAAATAGAAGGTAAGGCTGGGGTAAAGGAATATACAGTGTGAAGGTGAAAGGTCCCCTGTGCAAATACCAAGTCATGTCTGACTCTTTGGAGTGACGCCACTTTCACAACACTTTCTCAGCAGACTATAGAGCGGGGTGGTTTGCCATTGCTTTCCCCAGTTGTCACCTTCCCCAGCAAGGTGGGCACTCATTTTACCAACCTTGGAAGGATGGAAGGCTGAGTTGACCTGAGCCGGCTACCCAAGAATCCAGCTTCTGCTGGGATCGAACTTGGGTTGTGGGGAGCATTTTGGTTGCAATACTGCCGCCTACCACTCTGCGCCACACGAGGCTGTCAATATACTGTACTGGTTAGCAAATTAATGAAAAATCATCTTGGTTGAAAGAAAAAAAACGACTTTTGTTTTGGTAATTTCAAAACTATTAACAGTACTTCAATGCCTAATGCTCACCTTCATTCCCACCCCCAAAAGTAGGGACCAGTGAAAAGAATTGGCACTGTTGGCTAGTGCTCCAGATGCATTGATTCTGGGCACTATTGTAGCCTTGAAAATTCCTTTTTTTCCCCATAATGTTGGACACTTATACTTCAGAAGCAGGTGTCCACAAGTAAAGTTACATGTTTTTCAGTTGCATGTTCAGCAGCTTATACCCAAATATTGATTCCTCATTCATAGAAAAAGAAATCTGAAAGAAACCGATTATTTTTTCCTCTTTCTGTTTACAGAATCAGCTTCTTTGAACCTGTTTAATCAATAATTAAAAGTGAAGTGCAGCACATCACGAACTAGCTCTGTTCAAGTCAATTTGTTGAGTGTTTCTCTCCCCGCCCCCCCCGCCCCCAAATCATTGCTTAAGGGCTTCTGGCCTCTAGCTCAGGAATCCTGCCCAAAAATGCCAGATGTATTACACAGTCAAGTCTTGCAATGTAAACAGTGCTCTGTGCCATGAGAACAGGGTGGTCCATCTCCTCTCTCTCTCTCGCTCTCGCTCGCTCTTTTTTTGAGAGAGAGAGGGGGGGGAAATCTCTCTGCTCTGAAAAGAGCACAGTAGTTGTAGTGTTGTTTGAGTTCTTGGCTGCACAGCTACATTTCTATAGCTGCCAAAGCCCAGATAAGTTAATACTTTGGACTAGCAAGGAATGTCGATTGAAACTGAGATGCTGGAAAGCAAAATGTGGCATTGATTGGGCTCAGTTAATTAAAACAAGGATATTATGTATATTTTTAAAGATGATAATGACTCGTAAATTTAACTATTTACACTTATAACCATAGAACAGAGTAAGTGAATGTGTATATCCCTTTAATTGTGTATAATTAATAAAAAGATGTGAACAGTACTGATCATTTTAGGAGAGACCATGTATGCATGAATGAGCTTTTGTGTATGGGGGACAGATTATCCCATTTCTAAATAATTGAGAAGTATCGGTTTTGCTTAGGTCAGTTAAACATAAAAGAAGTATTCTGCTGGATTGGATCCAAAGGCTTGTACTCTCTGGTACTGCGGTCTTTTCCCCACTGTGGTCTACTAGGTATATTTAGGCAGCACCCAAGTAGGACATGAAGGCAATGACCCATCCTTGTTCCTCTTTGCTGGCAACTGGCATCAACTAACAAGCTGCCTTTGATCATGAAGGTAGTATATAATTAGTGAAGCAGTATCTATTTATCACCCCATATTATTAATGTGTCCAACCTTCTGTAAAGCTACCTCCACTGGTAGCCATCTTGCAGAAATTAAAGCATTTTCCTTTCTATCACATGTAACTGAGATTTTAATATCATTTTATATTGTGCAGCTGATTTTTTAAAATAAATACAAGCTGTAATGCGCATTGCAAGAATGTTGCTTTTGTCTTTTAGTCAATTAGGTTTCATCTTAGATTCTTCTACAGTAACCAAATGTTGGGAATTGGGAACAGTAGGCTAATAGGGCTCAAGCACAGAACAAGAAATCGTGAATGATCACTCTGTCTGGAACTGGAACCATTAATAATATGAGTGCTCTATCTTGTGTCTGAAGACCTCTGCCTTGTATGATGATTGACAGCTTAAAACAATATTCAGCATCCACAAATCCATTTGCCAAGAGCAAGTGTTTCCAGGATTATGGCAAACCGCGTAGTATGGAAGTCTCAAGCAGAAACTTTTTTAAGAGCAGCTCTGTTTCTGTCTTGTACAAAGGAGAAATACCTTTACCTCACCAAGCTCTTGGCCAGTAAGCAAATGCAACAGTTCTGCATTCCTGACAATGATAAAATGGGTGGGTGGGTGGGTGGGGTGGGGTGGAGGAGAAGCTACAGTGTACAATAGATCACAAGTAATCAAAAAAGCAATAAGTTCACAGAAACAAGTCTTCGAAATGCTTTACAAAAGATCCATGACTTAAGTGCATTCTGAAAGACCAGCAGAGATGGACCAATAGATCAAGGGGTTCTGGTCAAGGCCGTTGAATCACCAGTGCTCAGCCATCCCATTATAGATATGCTCTTGATACTGATCAAAATAAGGGAAAACAACATTTTTAGTCTGGAGGCCATGATTAATTGACTGATTTTACAAAAAAAAAAATGTCTCTGATGGTATCAGAGGTTCAAATGACTACTTCAGGGTTAGGCCAAACATTTTGGGGACTCTTGTTTTCTTTGGGGGAAGGAATTAAAGACATCTAAAGGTGTAAAATTGGTGTGTTAATCCACGTGGAAGGCTTAATATACCTCCTTTGTTACTGGGAAGTGAAGGACAAAAAAATTACACTTGCAAAAATCAGCAGTTTGGTCATCAGCATTTAGCAGTGCAAACTGATAACTGCAAAATGGGATCTGGAAAGCGTCTTATAGCCCACAGGTTGTCCACTCCATGTCTGAATAAGCAGTGAGCTTGTGTAAAAGGAAGTGGTACAGAACTATCCAAGATGGGGCCTTAAAGAACTCAGAAGCAATTGTTAATCAGAGATGATGGTACAACTCTGGACTGATATGTGCTACATTCCTTGCCCTAGTTAATAGTCTTATGGCTAGTTATGAACTATCTGGAGTTTCAGAGCACTTTTCAGAAGTATAGATTGTATACATCTAGATATTTGCAGAATATCTTATGAGATGGCTAGTGATGGTAAGTGGATGCCCAATATATGTGTCTTGAGGGGAAACAAGCCAACTAATCATTCTCAGTTGTTGCTTATCTGATGGGAGATCACTGGTTATATCAGAGCTTCCTTTTGATGAGCAAAAACATAGATGAATGTTAGAACATATTTGTATGTGATTAAATTACATTAAACACCTGGAGGAAAGAGGGCCCCAGTACCAGTCATCTCCAACAGTTTTAAAAGAAACAGACCAAACTTTAAAAATAAGTACATTTTACCCAACATTTTCCCTGGCCTTGTTGTTACAATATTACCCAAGTTTCAGTTTAACCTTACATTAGGAGACTAAGCAATGAAACTGCCTTTCAGGAGGAGGAGGAGCAAAATCACCATTGTTGGTTTATAACAGGCCTGTGTAATTATTAAATTTCATATTCCATTTTTATTTTCAGATTTAATTCTGTGTTTGCTATCTGCATTCCACCAACTCTAATCATTTGCCTTCTGGAAATTTACTCCTGGATTTCATTAGTACAAAAGGTCTTTTATGGTTTCATGTTGGTTTGTTTCAAGAAAATAAATCCATGGGAAATTATAATGTAGTGTCAGTTTGAAGTATAATCTTTGAAAATAACATCAGAATGTCCTCACTTTCGATATCTCTACCTAAAGTCTTGTAAAACAAAATTAAACTTAGGAGAATTCTGATCTGGCTTAACAATCTATTATCTGTTTTTTGCCTAGAGATTTGAGAAACTAGAGTGACCTTTCTTTCTTGCTTTCTTTCTTTCTCTCTCTCTTTTTAAATAGGCTACAGTTTCACATGGCTTGCAAAAGAAATCTCTCTCCCGTTTTGTTTCCCACACCAATTGATTTATCATTTTGCTTGCAAGCAGACTTAGAATGTTAGGGCAGGAACACACTCACTTTTTTCTCCTAACTTTTTTGTTGCGGACCGAAACCAGTTGACTTGAATAAATTTTTCTGTGCCCTGAATGAAGCCAGTAACGTGGAAAAATCTTGCCGTTCAGGGCTGTCTGAATGTACATTTCAGCCACACAGTAAGCTGCATTTGTAGGCAGTGGACTGCTAAATACAACCATTTTTTCGCAGCAGAGAGTTAGACAGGTGATTAGCATAATTAGCACAGAGTAGGCTATACATATGGTAATGCTAAGTGTGTAAATGCCAGCTGCGGTGTAAAATTTATGTCAGGGGTCGACAGGGCTGTGCGAAAGTATTGTGTTACAGCTGCAGGTCAAAGCTCCATTGCTTGGCTGCTTTTCTCTTGTTGGTGAATGTGCTAAACAGAGGAGAAAGACAGGCAGGAATATAACAGATAAGGCTTTGATGGAACAGCCTAGTTCAGTGCAAGTTGGGACTGCTCTTTAAAATATATATGCACACCCTTGTCTTTTTTATTTTTCGGTTTTTAACAGCATTTTTCTTTTTTCTGCATGCAGTTTCTACTGGCTTGGTTCTATCCTTCTTGAGGGGAGGGGGAAGGCAAATAAAAATTTCGTAATTGTAAATTCATAGCTTCATGTTTATCTTCCTCTTCTGGCCCCCACATTTTTTCTTTTCTTCTTTAAGAAGAAGACGAAGAAGAAGCCTGTGATGCTGCACTTAAGGGGCTTAGAAGTAAATGGTCTGGAAGGTGACAGTATTATATGCAATAAAATCTCAACAGCCTTCAAACTCCATGCCTAGCTTTTAGAAGAGATGCCAGAAAATTCCTCTACGGTTTATTCCCTAAGTTCCTACCACCTCCTAAATCATCAAATTTTTACTAAATTAAAAATGACTCATGCAGGTTTCTAATGATGTATATGTGTTTAATTGTATACATATATTAAAAAATGGCTGTGGTAATGGGGAAATCTGGCTGTCAGCTATTCCATTCACCTTTTTTTTTTTTACATCTGCAACTTTCTTCTCTTGTGCCCCTTTTGATGTGTGTAAGTGTCTGTTTGCATGCGTAGTTGGCTATAAGGAGTGGTGGTGTTGACAGAATATAGTTCACACCACACTGACCTTGTGATGAAACTTCCTCACAGCCACAGGGGGTCCTTATGAATCGGCCCCTAATCCAGCTAATCCTGATGGCAACAAAATCATGGAAGTGGCTCCCAGTGATGTGTGTTTCCCTGCACAGATGCAAAGAGAAGGAACCGTGCTGAAAAGAGATCGGTCTGGTGTGGTGATCTTCACAGGCTGGGGGAGCCTGGGTGTGAAGCTGGAGGCGTCCATTGTGTTCTGCCCCATGTGGCCTCAAGTGGAAAGCCAATGAAAGGGGAACTTGGCTGTATAATAGAGGGAAGAGGGCTTAGAGCTAAGAGGTGATGTCAGCTCCAAGTCGCTGAGAGAAGGGAGCTGAGGTTAATGTTATGCAACAAGCTTAGAGTCTTGGCAAAGGCTGTGTGAGTACTTAGCTTGCATGCAGTTCTAGAGACTGCAAGTAAGAAACCTGGCTTCATACATGTCCCTGAACAGAGTCCAGTGCTAGGTTGCATGCTTTATTTTCACGGGGTAAAATGAGCTCCCCTACCCTCAGGTTAAGATTTTGTGGTTGGAACAAATCTGTCCCTGAAGGAAGCCAAGCGTGTTTGAAATTTGCTCACAATACATTGGGGAAGAGCTTCCAAAATATCACCCACCTCCACTTTTTTGGTGTGATTAGTTAGTGAAAATATGAAAAATGGGTCCCTTGATGGAAGCAGCTCCACCTGGGAGCTCCTGCCAAAGCAGAAATAGCAAGATGGAGGAAGCTGTGGCAAGCTGCAAGTTTGGGGGTGGAGGGTGGGGAGGGACTGCTGACCTGACCCGATTGTGTCCAGCAGTGAGAGCAGTTCTGCTTCAGAGCTATTCAAAAAGAAGCTGCTCAGGCAACAACAGATGGTACAGCAAGCAGCTGGTAGCAAGTACTTGAAAGAAACAACCTTGTGGAATACGAATATTCTCACTTGTTTAGTTTTCCTAGGTTTAATAATGCCTTAAAATAATTAATCCTCAAATGAATAAAACCATCTTCCAATATAGACATACACATTTTTCAGAATGTCACCGCCTCTGCTGTGTTACGTGTGTTTCCCAATAAGTACAGCTCAACAAAACAATTACACATTCACAAAAAGGCCATGTTGGGGTTCACTGGGGAGACCCCAATTGCTATGGGGCAAAGCCACGTTTTTATCCTGTTATTCTCCAGGAGGATATAAATGTTGGCAAACTATGTATATGTCAATAAGAATTCTTCTTTTGTAATAGTGAAAAAAACCCTGGGTGAATGTGAAGTTTGCATGTGTAAATGGCTGGACTTACAGCCTTAATGCGATGTAATAATCAGTTTGTTTTTTTTAAAAACCCATTAATTCAAGGATATTTATTGCATATAAATGGCTTATACCATCTGGATGCGTGGAGATTGCAACTCGCAGAATATCAAGACAGCCAGATTCTGCTGCTTTACAACAAAGAACATTACCTTTAACACATGCAGTGGAAAGATGAAGGCCTGCCTTGAGTGGAGTTTGCTTTTGGCAACTTCCCGGATGTGCCCATGAAAGTTTTTTGGCAAAAAATATGGAAGTGATTTGCCATTGCCTTCTTCTGGACAAGGTTTGTCCAACTTCCCAATCTTAGCCTAATGCCCTGAGATTCAGTGGTAATGATTTCTGACTGTGCGCTTTCCTAATGGAGCCCCCGATTTTCCATTCAAGGCAGTTTACAGTAACATGCAAGACAATTAAGTTATACTTAAAATGTTAAAACTCATCAACTAAAAACTCATGTGATAAAAATGCATTAGTAACAGTATCCAACAGGTTAAAACTTAGTTCAACAACAAGGCAATTTAAATATCAAAAGCCTCTCTGAACAAAAATGCTTTTGCTTTCAGGCAGAAGGACAACAGATGGAGATGAATTCCCTTGTCAGGGAGTTTAGTAGTCGAAGAGCAGCTACCAAGGAAGTAGTAGAAACACGGCTGTCCACTGTTTCTGCCAAATGTGTCTCCAGTGATGGTAGGACAAAAATGGGGGGGGAGATCTCCTGAGGATCTGAAGAGTTGGTGTGTGGCTTTCACCTGGGATGAGATGATCACTCGGGAGGATATGTTGGGAAGTAGAAAGCTTTCTGCCCAAAGTTCTCATTAATTTACTCTTCTAGATGATTGGGTTTTGCTCCCAGGTCCACCAACTGAAGACTAAAATTAGAGCACAGATCTGCTTTTGTCTGGCAATCTGACCTTCATAAGTCACAGAGTGCTCTGATTCAGGATCTTCATTTTTGCAAAATACACTGAACTCCAATATAATATTGCACTTGGCTCTTTGGATTAATATTTGTATCATGGTATTACTGACCTTTTGGAAAATCCAATCTACCTGGGCTTAGGTTTGACAGATGTAAATAGGAGGAATAAGAAGCCTTTGAGACTTGTCTTGGGATCTCAGAAGTTTTTTATTATTTATTTATTTATCTCAGAAGTTTAATGTGATAAGAGCAAAATAGCTTTTCAGTCCTGTTAGAAATTTGATCTAGCTACTTGTTTTATGTTTGTATTTAGGTACCATCATAAACATCCAATTAATTATCTAGTCTCCCATGAAAATAAAGTGAACAAATCAGTTAGTAGTACATTGTTGTTACTCCTCTTGTCATTCAGGGCTAAGGTTTAATATTATATAAGGAATGCTTTTCCCCATCCCAAATGCTTTTCGTACATAGATACTTGATGTACTTTATGGCTTATGATGTACCCAGATATATGGGCACTTCCAGGCAGGGGTGTAGAGCTGTTTGCAGATTAAAATGACTTGCACTCTTAGACAACACTGTTTGATTCTTGCTGTTTCTGTAAGTCCTGGATGTTCCTAGAGTCGGTCATAAGTTTTTTGTTTCATGAGAAATCCTGTTATCAAAGCAGAAATTCTATCTGCAGAAGAGAAAATGTTTTGTTGGATTGTGTTGCACGGAATGATCTGTGTGGTCATTAGAAGTAGCACCTGGTCCATTCCTTCTCCAGGCTCCTGCTCCCTGGCTCACCAGGCTCACTGGTGAAGGGGCCAAAATACACAAGAGCAAGGAGCTTGGTAGCTAGCCCCCATGGCAAATGGCATTTACTTTTGTTTTTTAACTGATTAGGAAGGGAGGTGTTAGTATAAAACCAAGGAGTTTGCTGGCTAAGCCAACTACTGATTGTCGATTGATTGATTGATTGATTGATTGATTCATTCATTCATTCATTCATTCATTCATTCATTATTGGTAGGAAGATAAAGTTTTGATTTGCCTGTTGAGTCACTGTGAGTGCTGTAAACAAGTAAACACACCTATTTCTGTACCTTTCTGGTCTCCTTATAGATCTAGAGGTCCTTAAAGATCCAGAAATTATATCCTGAACATGTCAGTACTCCTTCTGCCCCTTCTAGATAGTGGGATGCAGGCAACAGTATATTGGCTCATAAGTTAGTCTTCTGGCATATTAGCCAGAATGTGTCAAAACAGACAAGTACTATACTTACTTTTTTTTTTCCAGCGGTCTAGATAATATATATTTTTTAGTTTTTAACAAACAATATCAGGTAACGACATTAACATAAATCTAATGTACATATAGAGAAAAGAAAAAGAAAAAGATACAGAAAATACAAAAGAGATCTACTGCACTGAGAATAAAGAGACAGGTACATATGTCTGTACATGTGTCTGTACATATGAAAATTTGGCATATATACAAAGTATACCAGATTATAGTCTATTGCTATTGAGATAAACCATAAAATCCACTCGAATTTGATAAAATTGTGGTTCCTCCTTCTGATGTCTCATTAATTTAACTTGTGATTTTTTTCTAATGTAGTAATTGAGGCCTTGTTAATCCACAACAAAATGGTTAGGCTATCTAGAGTTTCCCAGTGTTGCACAATTATTATTTTGGTTGCTAAAATTAAATAATACTTTTTTTTATTTTTAAGCAAATGGTTTCGTCCTGTAAATAAATGCAGTAAGCCTAGCTCTGGGGAGCATTCAATTCTTTGATTAGTGATAGTATTTATCTCCCCAAAGATTTTACACCAAAAGGGTATGACTTTATTGCATGACCACCACAAATGAAAAAATGACACCCCCCTTTTTTTTTTGGACAACCTCTCCAACTTTTGGAAGAACAATTCTGATATATATGTGCCAATCCAGCTGGAGTCAGGTGCCAATGATGTATAATCTTCCACTGCAGTTCTTGCATTGAAGCTGAAGTGAATCCACCTGATTTCCACAACTTCTGCCAATTTCTCTCCTGTATGGGATTACTAAGATCAGTATCCCAAGCTTCCTTTAAACCATATGGTGGATCTCCTATTTCTGATTGCAATAATACCCTATAAAATTTTGAAATTATTCCTTTTGGTTGTTCTAAATAATGAAGTATTAAATTCTTGAAATTGGTATAGGGTTGTGTTGCTGAAGCTCTAATATTTCTATTGACCAAAAGAGATTTGAGGTGAACCAAAAGAGCCATGGTAACTTACTACCTTTTCATTGCTCAATCTGATTTGTATTGAAAGGTTCCCTATTACTTTAAAAACCTTTTAGTCTATAAAGATTATATTTTCTCAAAGATGTCATTTGAACCAAACCATAATTATCCTGATCGATATATGTTATTAGAGAAGTTAAAGAGGAAGTATCCTTTATCAAAACTGTGTATTTGCTCTTCCAAATCTGAAGCATTGTTTTAGTAAAAACGTTTTCAATCTGTTTTATTCTAGAAAAATATTTTGGGTGAAAAACCATTGATTATAAACTTATTTGGCTCTAACATTGTTTCAATTTGAATCCATTGTTTAGAAGAATCTTCCATAATAAATGGAATCGTTTGCCCTAACCGTGCCACTTGATAGTATATTAACAAATTGGGCATGCCCCAGCCTCCTTGTTTCTGAGGTCTATATAAAATCTTTTTATTTACTTTCAGTTTTTGTGCATGAAAGCATAAGCTTCCCCCACCCCCAATGTCTTAAAGCCTGTTTGGAATTATCACTGGGAGGCATTGAAATAAAAAATTACGCTGTGCAAGAATTTTCATTTTTACCACTGCAATTTGCCCTGAAATATTGGAATTTATTTATTTGTTTATTTATTTATTTGATTTCTATAGCCGCCCATCTCAGCAAGTGACTCCCAGCGGCTTACAGCAATAAAACTATAAAACAAAACGATTACAATTAAAACAGTTAAAATATAAAATAAATACAGAATAAGTATACATGGCTGCCAAGCGAGCAATGCATGAATGTTAATACAGCCAAGAGATGGGACCATTGACACATTCGAGGCCGCAGGCCCGGGCACAAAGCCAGGTCTTCACGGCCTTATGAAAGGCCAGCAGGGTCGAGGACATCCTAATTTCTGGAGGGAGGATATTCCAGAGGGCAGGCGCTACGGAGGAGAAGGCACGCCTTCTAGTTCCCACCAACCGACACTCCCTGGCTGAAGGGACCCGCAGCATACCCAACCTACTAGATCAAATTGGACGGGCAGAAACAACGTTTTGAAGCCCAGTTTTTCATTTCTTTGTTTAATTTCTTCCATGTTGGTAGGTAATTATTTGTAAAGATTTTATTAATATTTTAGTAATAGTGATGCCTAAATATTTTAAAGATTAATATACTATTGGAATCCCTAAAACTGTGGAAATTTCCTTTTGAGTATTTGGGGGTGTATGAAAAAACATCAAATGTGGTTTATGAAAATTAACGGATAGTGACACCCCTGCAAATTTCTCTAATTCCTTCTTAATGTACTGTAGCTATCTGACTGAGGAGCATTTGAGAGAGTCAAGATCATAACTGCAAATAGATTTAAAAGATACGTCTTACCTGCCATTTTAACCCTGTTAATCTGATTATTGGATCTACGTGCTATTGCTAGTGCTTCTATAGCTAAGTTGAATAATAGTAAGTACTATACTTACTGATAGCAGGGAGTGCTGCATGTGGCACAGGTATGATTAAGACTAGTAACCTAGTCTGTACCCTCTCTATCTTACTGAAAAGTGTTATGTGAAAGCCTTGATAAATCAAAGCCATGATTGGCAATGGAGGTCAGTATCAGTGGATTCATCTAGTGATGACCATGTCACATGAAAGATTACAACTTAGAATGTAAAAGAAGTAAATGATAAAGAGCATGAATTAACAAATGAAATGAAATGATGTATCTGTGAAATTAATAAAAAGGTTAAATATGTAATAGATCTGAATTTATTTTTATTTATTTACATGAATTTTAAAATGCCCAGTTCCAGATGACTTAGGGCACTGTACATGATACAAACTGGAAGAATAAAAAAAGCCAATTATATGCATCCAGAAAGACCATATAAAACTGAACCAAAACATACCATGGAAAATCTTACAAAGGCTCACCCATCACCCTGTCCCAAGGCCTGGGCAAATAGCCAAATTTTCAGTATCTAATTGAACATAGGGTGAGAGCCATATGGATCTCTGGGGAATACTATTCCAAAGGGCCAACACTAACAGAGAAAGCATACCTCTGAGACCCCAATAAATGACATTATTTAATAAAGGGGACACAAAGCACACTCTGCTGGATCTTACAAAATCACCTTATATAGAATAAAGATGACCTGATCCTGTCAAGGACGGTTGATGAATACATGCAAGGTAATGGAATGGTAGGTTTAATGATGAATGAAAAGGCTGAAAAGTATGTCAGAATAAATTGGTGTCATCTAGATTATTGTGGTAAGGTTGCAGGTACCATTATTGTGGTAATGGTAAGGTTGCAGGAGTAGATGGTGTAACTGGAAAAAATGTTACTATTTATGTATTTATTTGGTCAATTTATAAGTCACTTCAATTGCCAAAGCAACTGGATTAAATAGGAATGAGGTTTGCGTATGGGATGGCTGGTGAGCTGGAGAAGTGCTGGATGTGTAGTCATGGTAATTGATTGGATTAGGACCAACATTTAGAAGCCCTGTTTCTGGACATGTCTGTCTATACAAGTGGTATGCAACCTGTTCTTGGGGGATTTGTAGTCTCCATAAAGGATTGAGTTTGGTAACCTAAGGAAAGTTTTATCAGAGGTATATAGTATTTTTACCAGTTTTGCTTGAGGTGATTGTTCTGGCTTTAATGATGTTCTGATTACCTCCAGTCCCACAGAGAAGTACATTAAATGTCCCAACTTCCAAAGCCTGCTGGAACAGCCAAGTTTTAATGACTTCCTAAAAACGAAAAGGTTAGGAACTATTCAGACTTCCAGGGGAATGCTGTTCCACAGTAAGTGAGAAGGCTCACTTCTGTGATCCTTGTTGTTGACATTCCTTGAGAAAAGGGATACAGAGAGAGCTACGCTACCAGATCTTATTGTATGGGCAGATACAATTGAGAGTAGGTAGTCTCAAATGTACCAAGATTCTGAGCCATATAAGATTTTAAAAAAGACAGTCAGTGCCTTGAATTGCACCCAGAAGCTAACTGGCAACCAGTGCAGCTCTTGAGGTTGTAGTGTTATATGGGGCAAGTCAAGATGTGCCCATGGCTACTTGAGCCACATCATGTTGGACCATTTGCTCTTACAGGGCAGCCCCATTTGGACTATGTACTATTGTCCAAGTGAGAGATTATTAAATTATGTTTGAATCAAATTGTGAATCAAGGAGGACCTCTGCATTGCAAGCCAGTTCTGCCATGGGTGCATGATCCCATCTAGAACTAAAGATCAGATCTCTCTGCATTTGAACCCAAAGCTACTCTATCCTGCTGGGATTTAGTCAGTCTGTTCTTCTCCATCTAGATCCTAACAGGCTACAGGATCAGGACAGCACTTGTTTGGCCTGGGGTTGAGATGTAGAGTTGCATATCATCTGCATACTGATGATACGTGATCATATTGATTGATCAGATCACCCAGCGGCTTCATATAGATGTTAAATAGAAGTTGGAGAGAGCATCAGGTCCTACAGCACCCTACAACACTGCCAACTCTTAATTGCCTCTTCAAGTAAATGAGAAATACTACAAAACAGTGATTCCCCCCCCCCAACCATTGAACGCAGTCAGAAAAGATGGCATGATTAATGGTACCAAAGTCTGCTCCAAGACAAACATGAGATATAGTGCGTTCTTTCCTACATGAGTTGGGCTCTGAATGATCTGGGACAGGTCCATGGTTGCCATGGTGACCATGAACTCCCAGGCTGCCACTCCCAGAGAAAGCCAGTTGAAATTCCCCAGCGCTATAACCCTGGGAAACTCCACTGCCAGCCTAACAGTGAGGCTGAACAGCCTGGGTATGGATATGGTATCCATGCAGTAGGAAAGGCAGTACAACAGTAGTGGTCCCAACTTGTCTCTACAACCCGGCTTCACCAATAAGGCTTCACATACAGTTATCCGAAGAACAGTGCCTCCTGGTGCCATCGGAGTCTCCTGGATACAACTGCCAGGCAAGCCCCCCTGCCCTGGTCATGCCACTGATGCCAAACCTGAAATCTAGACAGGCACATCTCCAAAAAGGGAACACCTCATTTTTGATGTGTTGCAGTACAGTGCTGGCTGGAATTATACTCAGAGATATTTGGATGATGGACATTATTTCACATGATACAGTGCAACTTTTTAGGAGTCATGCTTGCCATGATTGTTGAAGAAAAAGGAAAGAAACAGAAGATAAGAAAGGAATCCCTAGATTTTTTTGGTGAGTTCTACACAAAATATTACCAAACGATTTAAACATAGGGCATAGGTTTTCATACTATTTTATGGCATCATGTTATATTTGATATAGCATGGGGGCATAGTTGTGCAAGATTGCAATTTTTGCTTCGAACAATTCATTTGCCATGGAAATGTGAGAGGGAAAAACACTTTGTTATGCCATATCCAGACAGATTGGTAAATTTATAGTAGTAAGCTAAATATGGGTAAGCTTAGATATTAATCTATGCATTAGTTCCTTTCATCTTCAAAAACTGATTTCACATTCCTTTAGTATCTGAGGCAGGCCTGCACAACATACAGCACATGGGCTGCCAGTGTTTTTGGAAAAATAACTGATTCACTGCCACCAAACAGTGCCACTCCCGGGAAAGATCCGCCCCGTCACCTAGGTTTTTCAGTCACTTCCATCCCAAAAGACACTGCTGAGCGCCTCCAGGCCTCACTAACACCGCCAGCTCCATTGCTGCCACTGCATTCTAGCCACCAAACAGCTGATTGGCACACCAGCTATTCCTTGGTGGCCTGCAATTATTTTTTAGGTATTAATCTGGCCCTTTCCCCTCTACAAATTGTGCAGGCCTGATCTGCTGTCAGTTAGGTATTTGGACAAGACATTTGCAACAGTACCATCAAGATTGTGACATTTGTCTTTCTTAATTGTAAGGATTGGGACATGCTTGAATTTTGGAGGTGATGTCTGTAGAATGGCTGAATTTTTAAGTTATCTGAGTATGTCTGTAAGTGATAAAGATTTTTAAAAATGGTTGAATAAATTGAAATTTCTCACCTGCCTCTCTCCTTCCCTCCACTTCCTACTACTTATTAAATGTTACTTCATAACATTTGAATATGCTATCTGAATATGCTACTTTTTAAATACATTGGAGCTATTAATGTACCTCAAAATAAGTTGCTAGATTTAATTCTATTCATAACTGACTAGTACTAAAAGATTTGCTGTCAACATAATTTCCTTAGATTTCTAAAACCTTTATTTCCATCTATTGATCTGTTATTATTTTCTCATTGGTTTTATGGGAGGATGGAAAAGTCCACTTTCCTTGTTGTTACGTTATAATGCTGATTAGTTGAATTTGCCTTGTTAAGTGAGATTAATAGAGTTTGACAGCATCTTGAGTCAGAGGCAATCATGTCCACTGATATTAAACAGTTGGCCACTTATAATGCTGTCCTTTGGCATGCATAGATTTGTCCTCTTAGTTGAAGTAAGTTTGAAATTCCAGTGATTCCAGGAGTAAAATGGTATATGAATTTATGGATGACAGAGCATATATTTTCCATGCAGGGTAGTAATAAGTGCTACTTGAATTTACAGATTGGAATAGTAATGTGTCATTGGCATTCTTCAGTCAGAATAAAATAGGACATGATTTGCTGAAAGCAGGAGGGATTTGTTGGGAAGCCCAGTTTTTTGAAACGGAATTTAAAGTCAAACTTGAAAGACAGTTCTGCAATATTTTGATTGATTTGCATACACAGAGATTTTGCACTCTCTTAATAAAAGAAATTATGACACATTTGCGCATTATATGTATGTATAAAATGACATGTACACACATACAGTTCCTCTGTAATTTGGAATATTGGTTTCATTCAAAACAGTCATGGACTTGAACATTCAGCTGAAATTCAGTTAGGGCTTTTACAAGACTATGGTTTAACAATAATTTCTCTAAATATTTCCAAATATCAAAATAATTGGTTGCAATTGCACAAGTGGGAGGGGTATGTAATTCGTATTCTTATTTTCTGTGTTGAAAATATGAACACAAGATATTTAAGGGCAGAAAATGTTGCAGGTGTTAGAAAAATTACTTTTACAATTGATTGCACTGCTGTTGCTAACTCTTACTATTACCCTTGATTTTATTCTCATTTTGAAAAAATGGAAATTAATTTTGCGACTGTTCACAATTCTACAGTACAGTTTCATCTTGTACCTTGGAAATAGCCTGAAAAGCACTGCCTTAATTTTTCTTTCACAAATTAACTATTTTTGGGGCATGATCATGCTGGTCACAATAATTTCTTCTTTTTCTTTTTCTACTCTGCAGTATACCCCAAAAGGAGGTACAGCTGACCAGCCCCACTCTGAGGCAGGCATGCTGCTGTATCCCTCTGTCTAGCCTTGTAGGTAGACTTTGAAACCAGTTAGAATTCTAGTAGTGCCAGGTTGAGCACACTTCAGTCTGGGTAGCAAACAATCTACATGGTGTACCTAAACTGCGGTCACCCAAAATGGAAAAATGAAATACTGAGGAAGATAATAACATCAAGAGGATTGGGTGTGTTGAGGGCCTTGTGAGTGAATCAGCAAACACCATGAAAGGATAAAACATGTGTAAATTGATTTCTGTTTCTTCATGAGCCCAGTAGTGATTCCATGTTCCTCTAGGAGATTGTGTTTATGTGTTTGTACACATGATAGATAAATGGGCTATAAATGTGCTATAAGTACTGGATATAGCACTGGGAAGCCTATCAAACAGTATCACTTCCACGTTTGAATAGTAAATAAATTGAAAGAGGAGACAGCATGAGAAACCCAAGGCTTCAAAGGGCATGTAGCATGGCTATTACTGAGAATTCTGGGAATTGAAGTCCACACATTTGGAGGGCACCCAGGTTGGGAAGCTGCCTTGCCATGTTTATTGCCATTTAATTTGTCATGAAATCCATATTCTGATACACTAAAGTTCACTGTAACAACTCTAGACTCTCACAGTAGTTTACTAAATGTAAGCTGACTGTTCCTCTGAATCTGCACTGTTAAGTGACCCTCACTTAACAATATTTTTTTATTTTAACTAGCAGCAGCAAGACATACTAATGCTCATTTACTCTTTCCCTCCTAGCTACTTTTTATAGAAGATAAACATTTTCCCTTCTGCCTTTGCCAAATTATTTAGAAGAGTGTAAATTGAAGCCATTTATCTTGAAATGTGCCATTGCAGCAGACTGTTTATACAAGTGTAAGAAATTGTAACATAGAAGTATTTGGTCTGGTCTGAAAGGAAAAAGGTTTTTTCTTCTTATTTTTTTTAACAAACTCTGTACACATGGAATTTTTGATATGATACTGAAAATGCATGTGTTTAGCATAAATGGACTTGTGACTTGTCTCTGCAGCATGGGAACAGTTTTGTTTTTTTTAAGTAAAGAGAATGTGTGTGTTTCTGCCTTGTACACAAAATTAGGTCTCTTAAAGTTGCTTCAGCTCTTAATAGACTATAGAATATTCCATGCATATGGGAAAGTTTATTGGTGAGCCTGTGAGCTCTTAGAATGTGCATAGTCAATTATTGATGGCTAATCCCAGGTTGTAAATATTTGTCTGTCAGTTGGTGGGCGAGTGAGTCGGGAGTTGAGTTACACACGCCAGAAGATTGGAGAAGAGGCCATGTTTAATCCTCAACTCATGATTCAGACACCACAAGAAGAGTCTGCTAATGTACTAACGACAGAAGCACTCAGACAGCACCTTGATTCTGCACTACAAGCCAGTAAGATACATGTATATATGTACAACAGGTAAGATGGAAAGAAAAAGGCTTTTTCTCATTCAAATCTCAGAGCACTGTTGAGCAATGCTGCTGACAAGCAGTTGTGGAAGTGATATGCTCCCACCTGATCATTTTCTACAGTAACACATGATCAGAACTCATTCAGAAGAAATTCAGAAACTCCCTAGAAGCTTCCTTTGTTGTAGGAGCAGAGTTTCCTTGAACATCTGCTTTTCAGTATTTACAAAGCTGTATCAGCTACTGGTTTTCCTGGAGAGCTACTCTGGAGGAAGCAAGATGAAGCAAGCTGGTGCTTCAATCCCTGCCCTGGACCTAATATTGTTTAATTGTAGACACTGTTTGCTTGGTTCAGCCTTAATTTTTCAGTTCAGGGGCAGTAAAAAAAAAAAAAAGTCAAGATGGAAGCTTTGATCATATGGTTGCAGCCACCATCTTGACTTTTTGAGCCCCCCTGCCCATTACTCTGTCTCAGTTGACAACTGGGGGGTGGGGAAAATGTTGATCTAGCCACATCTCGAGATGCTCATCCTAGCTCACAATGTTAGAAATCATTGTGCTTCAGGAAGTAAATAAACTAACTTATTATATATATATATGCTATTAAGTTTAAAAAATAGAGTTTTCTTTTTGTCATAAAAAGTATTTGAAGTATAACTTTCGACTCTGTTGGGTTGCTGACATATGTAGCATAAATAGAGGCTTGTTGTGGGAGTCAGTAATATTAAACAATGGTTTTAGTTAGTATTAAAGCACAAATTTCAACCTTATCTTGAAGTGATTTTACAGTGAGTTTGTTTTGCAAAGTTCAGAACTGTTTTTGATCCAGTGTAGATAAATGTTCAGCCTAAATTTTCTCTGACATACTGGAAGGATCCAAAGCAGCAGAAAGTCCTTTGCGTTTGCCAATTTGTAAAGAGAGTGGGCATCCAGATTGTTGTCTACAGCATCCTTCTGTAGCCTAATACCCTCCAGATGTGTCAGACTCACACATAGCTAATATGAAATGTGGAGTGTACCAGTTTGGGAAAGGTTGACCTACAATATTGCAAATTTACTTTCCATTAGTATTGATTGTTGATTTCTGAGAAGTGTGACTGCATGGTTAGAATCACAAAATATTTATTTTATTTTATTTTATTTTATTTTATTATTTTATTTTATTTATTTTCTATCCTGCCTTTATTATTTTTCCAAGTATCTCAAGGCGGGGAACATACCTAATACTCCTTTCTCCTCCTGTTTTCCCCACAACAACAACCCTGTGAGGTGAGTTGGGCTGAGAGAGAGGGACTGGCCCAAGGTCACTCAGCCAGCTTTCATGCCTAAGGCAGGACTAGAACTCTCATACTGCACCTGATTGGCTCTTGGGCTGAGAGAGAGGGACTGGCCCAAGGTCACCCAGCCAGCTTTCACACCCAAGGTGGGACTAGAACTCTCATACCATGTCTGATTGGCTCTTGGGCTGAAAGAGAGGGACTGGCCCAAGGTCGCCCAGCCGGCTTTCAGGCCTAAGGCGGGACTAGACACGAGAGGCTAAAAGGATCAGCAGGCCATCAAAATCTAACTACTCTTGCTGTCATAATTCATCAGGAGATTAGACCCATATAGATGAACTAATTTAATTAAAATGGCAGCATGTCTTAAGAATGGCAAAAAGGAAACTTTCGAAATAAAGACACAAAGATGAGGCAAGCAGCAAGTTACAAAGGATGTCAGTCTCTCATTGAGGAAAATGAACAACTTGGACTCATTCAGAAATGGGGTCCTAAGTCATTCCTGCACAATTCAAGACCTATTTACAAAATAATAGTCTCTATAAGGGACAAAACCTGCCATGTTTTTGCATAGTAGGCCCCTCATAGAATTCTGAACTTTCTATAACTTTTGCAGTTTCTGTAAGCACAGGTGATCTACTTGAGTAGCATGCAGATTAAATAAATGTATGCTTGTTTTAATGGAAAACCAAGTTAATGCAATTTGCTTTCCATTTTTACAGACAATGGAAATTGGAACACTTATGTCACAAATCAGGGGAACCCATCACAGAAACAGGTTACATGGACAAGGTACCGGCAATGTAGTTATTATATTTTTCTTTTATGTTTCTCTAGATTTATAACAATATTCTGAGGTTTTTTCCCTTCTCTTTGGCAGATTATAGAACATCTTTACCCTTGTTTGATTATCACACCACTGGACTGCTTCTGGGAGGGTGCAAAGTTACAGTCTGGGACTGCATATCTACCGTGAGTAATGTGTGTTGATTTCTAATTTTTTTACCAGTTTAATGTGGCTTCACTTAATAACTGTTCATTCTGATGTTTTGACTGACCACAAAATGTGAGACCTTTCAGCCAAATATTCATACAGATGTCTATTTGGCACGTTCTTTCTCTTTAAAAGAAATGTTTAATTGCAAGATTAAATCCCATCCAATTATTTCATCTGCTTGAATGCACATACATAGGAGAAGTGACATCTGACCAAGCACAAATATAGGTGCTGCAAATATAGGTGCAGCAATTTCCTGTAGGAATAGCAACTTATTATTTTTAGCTTCCCATCTAAGTGCATTGCCACACAGATGCTGCTTCCTTGCAGCTGCCCTGTATATGACTTTATCTTTAGAGATGGCCTGGTTGTTTCATGGGGATCAACATGAATAATAGATGGGAGCCAAACTAAGTTAGTTCAATTTTATTCTCGCTGAATTCAGTAGAACAAGCAAGCCATGGGTACAGACTTCCAGTGATTTAGTTTAGATCCAGGTAAGGGCATGTATGGGGTGGTGGGGAGGTGGAGGTTCACACACACAAAAAAAAGTCAAGATGGCAGCCACTGTCATATGACTGAAGTTGTATCGCATTTTTACATGCATCTCACAATACAGGTAAAAGGACAGGACTTTGATCACACTGTTGCAGCTGCCATCTTGACTTTTTTGACACCACCCCTCCCCCTGACTTGGTCCCTTGGACATCCTTGGCTTCAGGCCTGTATCTGAACTAGAGTCATATTTCATTTGCAATTAGAATTGATACTGAGATGATCGGGATTTTAAACTTTGAGAGTAAAGCAAACATTTTAAACAATATGCTTTAAAATAGTTTTGAGGACCTTCAATGAACTTAGTCACAATAACATGTACATCTGAGAAATTACCATAGCAGGTACTGAGTTTTGTTGGTTTTGCATGTTTTTAAAGGACACATGACCTGCTTATGTTTTTCACATGTATCTGCACAACAGTTTCTTCCTTTTGTTTCATGCAAAAGAAAATTCAATAAATAAGAGAAAAAAATCATCTTTGATTTTGAATTCTCTTGTAATAGGGCAATCACTGTGTCTTCATATTTAGAGTACTTGTGTTATGATAACAGGAACATTTGCTGTAATTTGATCTCTCTGATTTCCCTATGATGGGAAAGATCTACAGGGAGAGCATTCAAGTGAACTTGGTTACAGCCCTCCACCAGAATGCAGATCCTCATTGCATAATGCAAGGATGCATAGGAATTCAGTAGAAGCCACCATTACATCAAAATGCGTCATAACATAGTAGTGCTGCAGATATGTAACTTGCATACTTTTCATGATCCATGAAACATCACTCCCTCTCCCTGCCCCAAGTGGACACCCTTGCCAGAATGGGCTGCTGTGGGGAATATGATAATGATGCAGTGACATTTCCAGGGGATTGGGCTGGAATTATTGGTTCTTTTTTCAATATTCTGGCTTCAGTACTTTTATTTAACAAATTGGAATATCAGTCCTATTAGAGACAGAACACTTCTATTTTACTACTTAAAAAGAAAAAGAATCGGGGACCACAAAAAGAGTAAATAATTTGAATATTTTAAATTTTTTGCTTTGGTACTGTCAGCATATGGTCAGGAGAGAAACAGCAAGTGTCCCAATCAACTTCATACTTTTTTTCATTGCCCTAAAGCAGCATTGTCAGTGTTGTATGATGGTTATTGATGATTGTATTTGAGGAAATAAACCATACATTGAAAAGTATGACAGCAGTGGGTAGACTTACAATAGTTTTAAAATGAAAACATGTAGACTGCTTCCTTCAATTAACCCTGTAATAGAAAACTTCAGCAGAAGCTAAGTTTTGTATATCAGATCTTTTAGCGATATGAAGTCTCTCTTTTGGATATTGTAATATTCAACATAGTGCATCAAGGACTTTTTTTTTTTTAAGTTTAAATTTGTTTAGGTTAATTGCATAGTTTATTTATATGGTGTAGTCTTTGCCCTGGTTTGTCTTTCTTTGTAAAAGCAACATGCAATGGCTATCACTTAAATTTCAGCTTGGACTTTTAAAATGGGACAATGAAGGAGTTTGCGTTTTCTGGTTGGGAGAGTCTGAATAATATCTTAAGCCTGGTTAAGCAGATACAGTGGTCTGAACCAGAAAAAAGTCAGGCAAAAGCCTTTATGGTCTGGCAACATCACAAAATCAAAAGTGGAAATGGAAAAACAGCAGCAGAGGCTCAGGAGTTTCTAAAAAGGTTACCACGTCTGAAAGAGCACAGTGCTTTTCAATTTTTTTTTTGTATTTTTGATTTACATATGGCAAATATTTTAAAGAAAGAAGATTCTTAATATGATATGAACTTCTCTCCGTTGCTTGAACATTTCCTTGTGACTGGTGAATTCCTTATTTTTTTATGAGTATTCGTTTAATTAAAAAATTATTCATCTAAAATTTTACCATACTTAAAGATTAGTTCAGATACTAATTTTCTTGTTCGTTTGACTATCTCAGTTCATAAATAGGGACACAATGTAATATCTTAATTAAGGATAAGGACAAACTACAACATCTAGAATCTCTCTTAAATTGGAAAAGGTATTCCTGCAAAGATAGCAATTGCTGTTAGGAAGTATTTTCTACTGTTGGATTCAAAAAGTTCTGCTAGTGTTTATAAGCATTTACTTAGGAATGACTGTGAAGCTCACAGGAACAAGAAATTTAGGGTGTGAAGAACAGCCTTAAGATAAGAACTTTCAACAACTTTTTCTAAATGACAAATCCCTAGTTTTTGTGATAATGTTTTAAATATCTCTATGCATAATTCAGTGCACTTTGTTCCAAATAGATATGTATGGGAAGCAGTAAATCAATATTTGTGCACATGAGACAGTCTGGCAACTCTTGATACCTTTTCATTTTTCTCTTCATGGAACAGAGGAAAACCCCATTTGCAGTGGACCAACTTTGACCCCTTAGAATTCTTAGAAGAGCTGAAGAAGATAAACTCCCAAGTAGACACCTGGGAAGAAATGCTGAATAAGGCAGAAGTTGGCCATGGGTATATGGATCGACCTTGCCTGAACCCCGATGATCCCGACTGTCCTATTACAGCCCCTAACAAAAATTCAACCAAAGTAAGTCGATCATTCTTCTTTTGGCCAAATGAGAAAAATGTGTTGAAAAAGCAGATTGTAATTCCATATCCTAAAATCATTCTCAAGATTATGATGCAGTTTCAAGGTAGTTAAATCTTTTTCTTTCATACAATATATAGTCACTGGCCATATTTGAATATCATATAAAGCCTGAAGTTCAGAATTCTGGATTTAGGTGAAATGATAGTTGATCACACCTGCTGGAATTCTTCTGCTAACAGAAGAAGATAAGGAAATGATAAGTAAACCATGATCATTTGTATGGTTTACTTAGCCTGAGTTCCAGGCCAAGACACCTGGCTGATTTCTATCTTAACAAACCAGGTTCAGAAACTTAAGAACAAACAATAGCTTTGAAATGAACTTCGGTACAGTATTATACTTTCAGTTTTGTACTGCAGAGAAAGGGATATTGGAATATTAATGCAGTCAGATTTGTAAAGCCACTAAGCTGTCATACATTTTTTTTCCTTCCTAGCACTTTTCCCATAAGTGCAGGGTCCGCTTTTTCAGATCAACTTTATTTTAATGCGTTATTATGATTAGGTTATTGGCTTTATTTTATGGTTTCAGTGGCCCTTATAATAAATGAAGCCACTTCCATTTTCAGCAGGTTGGGTTCGAAATACTCACTGAGTCCAAATTTTCTCCCTCTCCTATTGCATTCCCATTTGTCACAATGCATGCCAGTTTCTCCTGATCCTTAGGCGCATCAGTGGAGGAAGTCACGGAGAGCTACAGGAGCAGAGAATAATGGTAATGGCAATGAAAACATAGGGTCAGATGAAACATTGATTCTGAAAATTAACGGATGGTTGTGTTCAAAACTACAAATCTTACAATATTTTCCTTTCCCATGACTGTTAAACGACAAGCCAAAATTGGTCCTTCTCTTGTTTCTATTCCTCCTGTTTATTTGCATTAACAATTTTCAGGTAGGAACAATTTAGTTCTATACAGAAATACGTATTTCTGTAAAATCAGCAGGAATAAGTCGCCACTGGTCTTTTGGCCAGCTACATCTTATGAATCTGACATTGATAACTGTGATTACATATAGTTCATTAGTAAATAGTTTTAGTCATGTTAGCCACTTTCTGTGAGGACTGCCAAAGGAATCTAGTATATAATATTTTCGCTTAGTGCCTCAAGTGGCTGCATTTGGGGTTCAAGTAAGGGTAACAATACCAAAGAGCAAAATTTGATTATATGTCTCACTAGGGCTTCAGTATGCTGGAAGATCTAGTACATGTCAGTGAATCAGTTAGCCAGGTTGTTCCAAATATCCATTAAGTATAAAATCACAAAGGGAGCTTTGCCTGAATTAAAGAAAAAAACAGCATGGCCAGATTTTTACTTGTGTATGATAAATACCTTTTCTAATATTATTCTAATTATTCAACCTAAATCTTAAACAGTATTTCAGCTGTATTTTCAAGGACTATCTAGTACTTTTTTTTTCCTTGATGAGTAAGCTAGGGTTAGGGTTAGGGTTAATGTAAATGTTTTTGTTTTTGTTTTAAACCCAAAATACAAATTAAACATAGCTAAATTATGGTTGTCTTTATCATAAAGTGTTTTCAACATTTCCTTCCTTCTTAAATCAATTTATCAGAAAATGCAATGAGTTTTTCAGCAAACTAGTTGCATGCTGTCTTTAATAATTTCAGTGATACACATTTTAATAACTTTTCCCCTTCACTCATTTTTAAATGATTGAGTTACTGAATTAAATTGAATGTTACTTCTTTCCTCAACTGTCCTTTGTCTGATGCCAGCCATGTTGGGCTACAAGATCCATCATGGTGGTCCTGGTTGGGTTTGATTAGAATTGTAGTCCAGGTCATCTAAAGAACACTATTCTAGCTTTTGAAATTCCCCCAAGCATTGAATGATTGAGTGAGGCCAGAGCATTGGAGGGTGTTGCTTTAGGGCACCAAGTGCTGGTTTTTGGGGAGATTGTTTTTTTTTAAATAGTTTCTTATATGTTTTTATTGTTGTTGCTGTGAGCCACCCAAAGTAATGGTATATAAGATGGGTGGCCATGTTCCTAAATAAAATAAACGAATAAATATTATTTTACCTTTTAGAATTATGTTACCAGAAATTAAACACTCAAAATGAAGTACAGGTTTATAGAATGTTTTTAATTTCATTACTCAACTGTAGACAAGCCTTTTTCGTTCACTGAGACATTTAATGGACTATACTATATTACTTTTTAGAAATGAATATATTGTTTATCTTTGTACAAACTTCATATTAAGAAGGAAATAGAACAATTCAACATTTCCATAGTTTGGGGCACTTTCAGTGGTGGAAAGGAAGGAGAGAGTATCGGAGTGACTGACTTCTCTAAAGATTTTGCTGTGTGGCTGGAGTGAATTTCCATTTTTTCTCTCTTGATTCTCTGATTTTATGATTATTGTTGCTATCTCTTAATAAGTTTTGCAGGAACAACTCAGGGGAGCTAAAGTTAATTTGCTGCCTAAGTTAGAAAAATAAAAAATGGCTTCCTTCTACACAGACCACAGTTACCCCAAATAATCATGTTGTTTTGCCACATGAGTCAGAAAATCCCTCAAATCCCTAGCAATAAAAATACAATAATAGACTTAATCAGCCTTTGCTGCCTTTTCATGACAACCAAAATCTACTACCCAAGGCAGCTACTTCTCTCTGCTCAGAGGTGGAACCATCCTGAAAAAGAGAAACATTTACAGCTACCAAACTGAGAGAAATCTAAAGCTACATCTGTCAGAATCAATTCTGGTAGCATGAAAATACAGCCATAAAGAACATCCTTGATCTCTCCTTAGCCCATTCAGAGTTTGCAACCAAAGCAGGATTTGCAGGGTTTCTGCATATTAGGAAACTTACCTCCAGGGGCATCCAAACTAGCATCAGTGATCCTCCAAAAGTTTGAACTTTCCTATCTTTGATTCTGTAATATCTTTTTTTAATATTTCCAGCCTCTTGATGTCGCCCTTGCTTTAAGTGGTGGATGCTATGGGCTGTCAAAAAAATACATGCATTGGCAGGAAGAACTAATTGTTGGTGGCACTGTTAAAAATGGTACTGGGAAACTTGTCAGGTAAGCGCTCCTAACCAGGTAATTCTTGCCTGGGACATCTAGTTTGGGTCCATACATCCACTAAGCTGCAGTGTGGTTTGGTTGGTCTTGGCTTAGACTCTTGTGTAAACCTAGCCTTTTTCTTCATATGTCATGGTTTATAACTTAGCATTATATCTGAACCCAGCCAACTGTCCTTAGTCAACAGACCTTGATTTAAACAAACCATGGTTTAATGTGATGTAAATCCAGCTACTGTTTTCTTTTTTAAACTGTTGCTGTGAAAGTTTTGTCCTCTGTAATGAGGGCATTACTATTTATTATACCTATAAAATACACTTTTGATTATGAGATACTGGGGATAATGTTTAGTAAAAATATTAAAATTGGAGACCCCCTTCTGTACATATAATCCAAAGAACAAAAGAACAAATGGCATATCATTTAAATTAGCAACAGTTTTAATCAAAGTGTAACTTCCATTTGAGCTCTCATAGTTTTACTCATTTTCCACTTATAAGTAAAGAAGCCATATACCTATGTAGCCTATGGCTATCTTCTGGTGACTAATGATTATTTGATCCATTGGAGATTTTGGTCTGTGGAATAAAATGGAGATGACTTTCTTTAGCTACCTCTCCCCCATGTGTCACATGACATGTTGTGCAGAAGGATCACCCATCCCCCAGTTCTGGAGCAAATATGGGGAGTCCTATTCAGTGATGGGAACTTCTGCTGGATCCTGTTGCCTATGGAAGGATGCCATTGGCTACAACTGTCTGTGTTAATTTGTGTATTTTTTGTGTTTCTTGAAAAAAATGTGCACTTTAAGAGACTTCCATTTCCTTCAGTTATTCTGCCATCCAAACACATCTCCTTTATAGGTGCAATTCCTCTAGAGATTCTGCCACTTTGCAAATGGAGCCTTATTTAAATTATGAATATAGAGTGGACCCAAGAATACTGAATCTAATCAGCCCTTTAATAGAGAAACTGGGAGGTAGCTCATAAGCTTTCTATATTCCAGTGTGTCTCCATCAGCTTTATGCTTACCTAGGATAGGATCAGCTTTTTATATCAAGATATAAGAAGAAGTTAAAGATGGTTTATAACTTAGATTTCCTCCTCCATTTTAAACACCAAAGGTGGTTTTCAGTCAAATAAAATGTTTATAGCTATTAGAAACAACAAAATATTGAAGAAATGGCGTTCTGCTCAGTTCAATCATTGATCAGTCTAGCCTTGTGCTGCCAACAAGAACAGCCCTCCAGAAACTCCAGCAAAGATCATTCCTATCCTGTGAAGCAAAGATTATCCATTTTGTGAAACCATGCAGTGAAACCAGCTTTTTTGGGGTGGGAGGGCACTTTGATTGGTTGTCCTTTTCTCCTTCTAAGTTCCCACATCTCTCTTGCAGTGCTCAGGCTTTACAGACCATGTTTCAGCTAATGACTCCAAAGCAAATGTATGAGCACTTCAAGGGTTACGACTATGTTTCACACATCAACTGGAATGAGGACAAAGCAGCTGCAATCCTGGAAGCATGGCAGAGGATGTATGTTGAGGTAAAATAGAAGTTTACTTGGAGAACTATTTCTTTCTTACTTTCATTGTAAACCCTAGTAGGTCTTGTCATCGCAGTCCCTCAGGGATGTCCCTTATGATTGTGCTACTTTTTAGGATCGGTATACTCTTTATTCAAGCCAGCCTTTTCCAAGGAGGAGAGTGGAGATATCACTCATTGGACTTCAACCCCCATCATTCCTAGCCAGTAAGCCCAAGAGTCAGCTGGCTAGAAAAGAGGAAAGTTGAAATCCAACATTTCTGGAAGAACAGGATTGGCTAATTAAGAATGTTTTTTAAAAGAAAAAAATACACTAAAAACCCTGCCACCAACAGCAAGAATTTGAGTGAAACATTGCTGTCTCTTCTGTTGGTAAAATTAAAGAGAAGGGTGTATTTGTTAGAATGCATGGCTTTTAAAATTCATACTCTTGAGCTGCTGATCTGACTGTGGGCTGCCATAGCTTAGAGAGAAAAGGGGAGCATTTGGTCAGGGTGATTCTATTTTTTTTCCCCAGCAAAGGTGTCTGGAAAACATTAGCCCGCTGTAGAATCTGTTCACAGCTGCAGTCCCCTTGGTGAGGTCATGTGACATTATCTGGCCTTTGTTTCCCAGGCATTGACCTCTGCTGAGCTGCTTGTGACCTCTTTGAAGTGTCCAGCCAATGAAAAAAGAGAAGATGACTCTTAAGAATTTGTTGTTTTTAGATTGGGTATAACAACAAATCAGTTGTAGACTTCTGGACGGAATGCAGAAAGCGGGGCAGGAGGGGCAGAATGAGCTGTGAGCCTTCTTCAGTTTCACTGTTTTAAATACATTGCCATTTTCCTCTCCTTCAAGGTGTACATTCTTATTTGATCTGTAGCAGCCTGCTGTGGCTCTGCATCAAGTATGGCAATTATGTAACAAAGGGTCAAGGATGCATTTGCAGGGTTGGTTGGTTTATTTATTTATATTCCAAATTTCATCGCCCATCTCACGTGAAGCTACTGTGGGCGGTTTACAATAAAGCTAAAAATAAATACAAATTAAAATACACTAAAAAGACTTTATTTGTTAAATACAAATATAGATACAAATATGTATAAAATATAAAATCCAAGATGGTGGTATTAACAGTTCTTAATTTAAATTTGTAAATTCATAAAATCATGGAGCCTCTTTAGGGTGCTAACCAACCCCAGGATTGGCTCCCCACCCCCACCCCAAGCAAGAGAGCAGAGCCAGGTTTTTACCCCTTTCTGGAAGGCCAGGAGAGTAGGGGCCTGCCTCACCTCTGTGGGAAGAATGTTCCAGAGGGTGGGGGCCATGGCAGAGAAGGCCCTCCTCCTGTGCCCTGCCAATCGACAATCTCTCATAGATGGGACCCATAACATGCCCTCTCTGCCTGACCAGGTGGGACAGGTCGATGTAATGGGGGTGAGGCAGTCCCTCAAGTAACCTGGCTGCATGCCATGTAGGGCTTTAAAGGTGATAACCAACACTTTGAATTGGACCCGGAAGCAAACTGGCATCCAATGCAGCTCTCGCAGCAAAGGTGTTATGTGTGCCATCTTTGGGGCACCCAAGACTGCTCGTGCAACCGCATTCTGAACCAGCTGTAGCTTCCAGATACTCTTCAGGGGTAGCCCCATGTAGAGCGCATTGCAATAGTCTATACGGGAGATGACTAGGGCATGAGTAACTGACTAGAGGGCTTCCTGATCCAGAAAGGGGCATAACTCGCGCACGACACAAAGTTGAGCAAAGGCCCTCCTGGCCACAAGTGCCTCCTGCTCTTCAAACAGGAGTCATGAGTCCAGGAGGACCCCTAGATTCCATTCTGGCTCTGTCTGGGGCAGTGCAACCCCATACAGACCCAAAGATGGTAAATTCCTGGGTACAGAGGAGCCCCAAACCCACAGCCACTCTGTCTTACCAGGGTTCAGCTGAAGCCTGTTGTTTCCCATCAGCCTCCAGGTACCGAGAGAGGGTGGTCACAGCATCACTTAAATCACCCGGGAGGGAGATGTATAATTGAAGTATCATCAGCATATTGATGATACCTCATCCCATGGTGATGGATGATCTCACCCAGTGGTTTCATGTGGATGTTAAAAAGGAGCGGAGGGAGTACGCAACCCTGCAGTTCCCTGCAAAGAGGGGCCGCAGGCCGGATCTCTCACTCCCTATCAACACCGATTGGGACTAGCCCTGGAGGAAGAAGGTGAAGCAGCGCAAAACCACGTTGCCCATCCCCAACCCCCTGAACTGACCCAAAAGTATGCCACGGTCGATGGTATCGAAAGCTGCTGAGAGGTCAAGGAGATCAAGGATGGATGCGCTACCCCCATCCCGCTCCCTCCAGAGCCCTCTAGTCATCCAAAAGTGTGACCAAACTGTTTCTGTCCCATATCCGGGCCTGAAACTCGACTGGAAAGTGTCCAGATAATCTGTTTCATCCAGGATCCTCTGGAGCTGCAACACCACCACTTTCTCAACCACCTTCTCTAAGAAGGGGAGGTGGGAGACTGGATAATTTTCCCAGCACGGTGGGATCCAGTGATGGTTTCTTGAGGGGGTGCACCAGCACCTCTTTAAAGGCAGCTGGAAACACTCCCTCCCTCAAGGATGAATTCTCCATCGCCTGGACCCACCCACACGTCACCTCCCGAGCTGCCTTTACCAGCCAGGAGTGGCTTGGATTTAATTGACATTTACAGTCCGGAGAATCCTGTCCACTTCCTCGAGCCCAACAGGATCAAACTGTTCCCAGATAACCGGGTAAGTACATTCCCCAGGCATCTCCACAGGCCATGTCACATGCCTGGCATCCAACTTGGAATGGATCTGAGCGATTTTATCCTCCAGATGCCCAGAAAACTCTTCTGCACAGCCCTGTAGGTGGGTCACTGGACCTACCTTCCCCAGAAGGGATCAAGTGATCTTGAACTGGGCCGTTGGGGTGGCATTCTGTGGATGCAATAAGAGCGGAGAAATATTGACATTTCACCGCTCTTACTGCCACAAGGTAGGCCTTAATAGTGGCTCTAGCTTGTGTTCAGTCAGGTTCGGTCCTTGTCTTCCTCCAGCGGTGATCTGTAGATTGTAGATTGCGTTTGTAGATGAGGGTGCCTGTGGGTGAGTGAGAAGAGAAAGAGAGCAATGGATACAGTGAGGACAAGAAATAAAAAGTTAGTGCTAAATATAAATCTGCCGTAGAAGTGTATCACAGTGACTTCCTTTCTGCAATTACAGCTGCAGTCTTCTTTTCACAGGTTGCTCATCAAAGTCTTGCACAAAACTCTACTCAGAAGGTGCTTTCCTTTACGACGACAACTCTGGAGGACATCCTAAAATCATTTTCTGATGTCAGCGTCATCAGAGTTGCTAGCGGCTATCTATTAATGGTAAATTGGTTATAATATTAATCTTATGCTTTTTCAAACTTACTCAAGTTGATGCCATCCAGATTGGAAGGGACCAGGCTGGAGAAATCTGTAATTCATGATGTCCCACTACATGACTTTTTTTAATGCTAAGCTGTCATACACATCATCCTTACAGTGTTTTTAACAGCCTTAAAATCTGCATTTTTATGCCACTTGCTCACTTATGTCTTGTATCCAAGGAAGATCTGTGGTTCATTAGCGTGAGCACATACTCGGCTTGGGATGGGGCCACAAGGTTGTTCTCTGTGGTTTCCTCTTAAATGGTAACAGAACTGAAAAGATGCCTGCTTGAGATGTATGGAGGTGGGATTCAGACCTAATGACAGGATTAGACAAGCAAAGCCATTGCTCTATCTCACTGCTGAGCAGTGCCTTCTAATATCTGTGTTCCATTAAAAATGGATTTTGTTGTTGAAAGTTTTGGTCAGGAAAAGGAAACATTAAACTGACTTTCTCTGATGTCAGGCCTGGCTTGGGAGAAAAAATGCTCTTTTGTTCTGCTTGCAGCTTGCCTACGCCTGCTTAACCATGCTGAGGTGGGACTGTGCTAAATCCCAGGGCGCTGTGGGCCTGGCAGGAGTCTTGTTGGTTGCCCTCTCAGTAGCTGCAGGATTGGGATTGTGCTCCTTGATTGGGATTTCCTTTAACGCTGCCACAACTCAGGTACTGAACAAACAGTTTGCAAAGTGATGCGCCGGGATGTCTCATATTGAGGGTGGTGTATGCAGGCAGGGAGCAGGGTGGAATGTAGAAAACAACCCTCAGAAGTCTGAATTAATATGTTTACCTCAGACCAACATATCTGAGGTAATTTAAGTTCCAGAAGACCTCTGGATATGGTGTATGGTTTATGGGATATATATTTACATTTCACACCGACACAACAGATCTGCAGGTTTTGCATGGCATGGATTAATATCCAGCAGAGTAAAAAAGGGATGAAAGGGGCTTATAGTTTGCACTGAAATTCTTGAAAGGACCTGGTTGTTAACTGCAAAGTAAAGAGGGAAAGCTGGATATTGGAGACCTGCACTGAAATCTCCAGTCAGCCAAGAATTTCAAATTGTCCTTGAATAAGCCCTGTTTCCAAAGGCGGGGTGTGCAAGAACATGTGCCATGAAAGTACATACTGTGACACAGTTGGCAAAAAATCTTACAAACACCTCACCCCAGGAAATAATAATAATAATACTTCAACAATTTGTGGTCCAAAATCAACTGTGTCAAGCAACCTTCTCACTCTGCCTAAGGGTAGGACCGGCCAGTTTAATCATTCTTGTTGTTACATGTTATTGATAGAGCACATATGATGAGATACAAGGTCCTTCTGCTTATGGTTTAGGACTATGGAGTGTGTGTGTGCAAGCCTGAGGACTTCTCTCAATTTCAGTCTAATGATAAAGCATCATCAGTACCATCTATTCAGCGTTAACCCCTGAAATCTAGCTTATAAGGTGGATTTCACAACATTGGCCCAGGATACCCTGCTGACTAACATAAAGAAGCTTATGCCTTTTCCTGTTCCATGTGGAAATCCAGCATCTTGGATTCATCTTTTATCATCACTGTCAGGGAGACGGCATCCTCCATTTCACTTGAAGACAGCAGGATAAAGTGAGGGGAAAAGAGATCCTATGGTACATATCCTCCAATATTAGTTGCCCAAAGCAACTAGCTCATTCAGCTGGATTGTAAAAATAGCCTTAGGTTCTCATGAATCCACATGAAGACCTGTTACCCTGTACTGGACCTAACAATGTCTGAAGAGAAACAAGTCAATGGTATTAATGATTGTATGCATAAAGAATTGTGCCTTCCTAACTAAAATGCCTCAGGATTTCTGTTTATGTCTAAACTGAAGTATAAGACCGTCCTTCCGTATCATACTTCATTAACTTGTTATTTGGTTGGTTATGAAACATCTTAAAAAACAGTTTTGCTTACTGTCTCCTTTTTATGCAGGTTTTACCCTTTCTTGCTCTAGGAGTTGGGGTGGATGATGTCTTCCTTTTGGCACATGCATTTAGTGAAACTGGGCAGAATAAGAGAATTCCATTTGAGGTAATCAAATATTTCTTATGTTAAACATTCAGCAAGTTCACTAAACATGTACTTTACTTTTTCAGTTAGCAGCTGACAACATAAATTGAGCTGATTTCTTACATTGCCCCAGTTTATCAGTCTTAGATCTATGCACAGTAAACTAATAGCAGTATAAATTACCAAAGATTGTAGAATGGTTTTCCCAATTTTCTCAAAATTTTTGGCAAAAATAAGTAACTAAATGGGCATTACCAACAGAGATTATAATATGTATTAATTTGATTACAACCCCTCCAGTAGAATCTGGAAAGATTATGACTAATGTGTTATTTTAGAGAATGAAATGCTGATTATGGATTATATTTGTTGTCAATTCTTAATTATTTGCCAAAGTAGATTTTATTCTCCAAAGAAGCTATTTGGATAAATTGAATTGAAATCTCAAATCATTCCCCCAACGTTTTTTGAGAACTGATACTCTACTTTGCATTCTGAAATCAGGCTAATTATTCTATAGTCTTCTTTAGAAATTAAGGAGAAAGTTATTCATAGTAATGTTTTATACAGTGGAATCAGGTGCAAAGGTACTTTTTGATAACCTTGAAAGCATCATTATCTAATATTAATTGTGCCTCGCTCTTTGAAAAAATGCAGTCTAGATATCCAGGGGTCCTAAAATAAGTCTTTTTGGTGCCTGACCTAGGCTTTTGGAACAGCTCCTCCCCACTAATAAAACAGAGAATGGCCTCTCTGTTAATCATTAAAGATGGTTGGTTCTCTTCTGCCAAGCTTGTGGGACGTAGAGGTCTATACTAGGGAGGTTCTGCTTGTTAAATACCTAGTTTTGGTCTTAATGTGTGATGTTCTTATGGTTATTTTTGTTTCATTTGTTTTTATTGCTTTGAGCCACCCAGAGTCTTTGATAGGGCAGCATACAAATTCTGTTAAATATCAGTCTATCCATATGCTTACTATCTATTTCTCTATCAAGCCATAATTTTGTAGCTTATGTGCTATTTGACTACTCATTTATTCTACAAATGTATATATGTTTCAGGATAGAACAGGGGAATGTCTGAAGCGCACAGGTGCAAGTGTGGCCCTTACATCTATTAGCAATGTTACTGCATTCTTCATGGCTGCCTTGATTCCCATTCCAGCTCTACGGGCATTTTCACTCCAAGTAAGTTCATAAAGCCAGGTTGTGACATTTAATTTCTTATTTCTCAATACAGTCCAGAGATGAAGCCCTTCAAGTGCAACACAACTGGGTAGGACTGGTAGAGGAAAGCTGGCCGAAGGCATAGTGTTTGGATTGGGTGAACAGCGCAGAAATTCCCAGTTAGGGAATGGTTCTGCAGGGAGTGAACTGATACCATATTGACAGCATGTTCTGCACCAACATTCATATAAGTTAGAGCAGTTTCCCCCAGTCTGACTGGGGACAATAACGACTGTAGCCGAAGTTTCCAGAGGGCATCAGTTTGGGGAAAGCTATTACAGAGCAGGTTTAATTCTAGATGTGCTTCTTTTCATGAGTATGGTTGAATTGAAACTGCAGTTGTCCTCTACGTGTAATTTTTGAGTTTATGTTTTAAAATGTGAAAGATTTATTAGTTCTTTAAAAACATGATGCACGGAGTAGAAATTGTGAGTTGAATGTGAGAATGTTAGCAACCTATTGGAAATGTGTCTTAAAAGTTCTGAAAATAGCACATACTCCATAGCAAGTACATTTATTTTCTTGGAGGAGGAGAAATATACTTTTCTTAGATGAAAGGTGGATTTTAAAGACAAGCCTATGAACTATGTGGTGGCCTTGTGGCTGCAAGTTCCTAGCCACAATATTTGGAATTATGTGCTGGGCTAAAAAAGGAAAGCAGCATTCAGTTGATGGAATGAAGCTGGAACTTGTAGAATTATCATTGTAATGCAAACTCCAGGCAAAGTGGGGAAAAAAGACACTGCATTTTGATAAGTTCTCTAAATGTCTTACTGTTGTGAATGTAGCCTGCATGCCAGATTCAGATGCACAATCCACATTTCTATAAGTGAGAGGTTTTTGTGTGTCATATACACTCTCATATTGAAATTAGTCTGATTCTTTTTTCCTCTGTTTATCAAAGAGGTTTGGTTTTATTAAAACAAAACATAGAACTCAATGGCAGAATTCCATAGGGATAGGCTGATAGAAAGTGTGGGTTTCTTTTTCCCCAGCATCCTCTGATTAATGTATTGGAATCTCCCAGAAGCTGGAGAAGTTCAGTTAATTGAAGCAGAGAAATAATAGTTTCAGGAGTCTTTTGATTTTGTAGAAGTAGCTAAAACATATAGCCAGGAATTTGTACAAGATTTGTTTATTTCCATGGGCTGAGCTGTGCTAAATCTCAGGTTATCTATGTGTCTGTACCAGTTGTAAAATGGAATGTTTAATCTCAGTTCTCAATCAAATCTCAGGCTGTGTTCATAAAGATAGAATTTCTCTTTAGAATTTCTTGTGATCTCTAATAATAATTTGAAAACTCTTTAGTATATTCTCAGAGATTTTGGCAGAGAAGATTGCATTTGTAGCAGACTACCATCAATGGTCTATCAAAAGCATTGCATTTTCTTTTGAATCCTCCTCTTTCTTGTTCTTCTTTTGCTTTAGCTGACTGGTAAGCCAGTGTGCGACCAGTTCCTTTCACATTGAATGTTTGCATTTTAAAATTTAAAATTAACAAGAGGGTTTTTAAAAAACATTTTGCATTTTCTTTTGTAAAATAAAATTTTATTTTGTTTATCCAATGAGATTGCTATGTCTCCCAAGGGATGAGAAGAAGAGCTAAATCCTCTAGTCACCATGCCTCTATATTACATGCCCAGGAGGTGGCATGGTAGAAGTTATTTTTGAATTTTGAGCTTTTAATCACCAGAAGAGCAGCACAGGGTATGATAGTCCTGTTTCTCTCACATGCCGGAATTAGGGGTGTGCATCAGATGAGGCACCCCGGAAAGATAAGTGGTGGCAACAGCAAATACTAAGCTAATAGCCCAGCTCAGGAAAGGGAACAGTGTGTGAAGACCCAGAGGGTTCCTGGGAGAGGAATTTTAGAACTTCCAGCCTTCTGCCCCACAGGCCTCAGCAATATTCTACAGTTAAAAAATAAATAACATTATTTACATATTAAACACAAAAAATATGTGTACATATTTTTCAATCTTTCTGTTTATGTCAAATTAAATAACATTATTTAATTTGTTTAATTAAAAACTCAGATATTTGAAAGGGTAGAAAATGATGGAGCTTATGCATAATGAATCACATTTTTTCCCTATTGGTCTAGTGGGTAGGATATAAACCAATAGGTTTGAAATTAAGGAAACAGGATTTTGACCTAGCCCTTGAAATAACTTCCTGCTTATTCAAGCTGTCCAGCAGTGGAATAGACTGCCTCAGAAGGAAACATGTTTCCATATACACAGGCTAGTTAGGAAGCTAACATAACAGCAGTGGATTTCCTGGATTGGCAAAGGATCTGACTAAAGACCTTTGAGAGCCATTTTAATTCTGTGATTTAATAGGCCAAATTCATGCATAATATTTAGCCAGGATTTTTAGCTATGGTTTGTTGAACAAGACATAATAGTTTGGCTGGTGCATACACAAAATTGGAATAGACAGGCTCACACCAATTGACCAAAAATAAATCGCATATGTTCTACTATTGTCTCTATCACTGTCACAAACTGTCTAAAGATATTAGTAATATGCAGGGAAGTTTAAGAATGAAATAAGGTATTCTCAAAATTCAGTCCTTCTACTTTTACTCGTTATCGAGATGATATTCTGAATTGAAAATGAACATCCCATATCTAGATAACTATCAGCATCTCAGTTCTCAGAAACTGACTGGAATACTGTGAGAAATAGCAGTTTGGGTGATTTTCCTTCTTCTCAATCCCTGAAGGAGAAAGATTAAGTTTCTTTCCTAACTGACCAGAATTTGGGGGGGGGGGGGGAAACAGTCCAGGCCCTTACACCTCAAGTAAAAGGGACACTTAACTATAATTTTATTTGAAATGGCAACACCAATCTTAATCAGTCTTTCCCCTGAAAGTTATACAGGTAATGCTAGTTAAAATCAATTTCCATTCATTGTTCTGACTATCATTTTATGGACCAAGGCTCCAGATGCCCCTCTAATCTGTTCATATTGGCTTCTTTAGTCTTCTCATTCCAATTCGTATTTTTTTCTGTATATGCTGATTCTCACTATCACATAATTTCTAAGTCTGGAGATTTTTTTTAAAATCAGTCTAACCCCTTCCCCTGAATTAGATTATAAAAATTATAATTTGGATCCTTCAAATCAAAACCAAAGTAGGTTTCTTATGCCAGTTTGGGATGGAATACGTATACCATCACTGGTACCAAACAGAATTCAGAATAGATTAATTCTATGGTGCTGTGGATAAGCCTGTAAGTCTTGATTAAAAATTCACTTAGTTTCATGTCCTGTATCTGTTTTCTGTGACTTATATAGACAGATATCCATGAGCTAACAAAATTGTTTTTTCTTACATGAGCTGGTAATATAGAGTCCAGCTTATATGCATGAATTGACATTTCTGAATCATAACCAATATCTTTTGAAAATGCTACCACATGCACCCTGCTCTTATTTTTCCCCCTCTCTTTTCTATGAAAGGCAGTGTCTCTGCCACTTACATACATGTGTATGTCTGTATCTCTGTGTGCAAATCAAATTTTCTGTTTTATAGTTAAAATTGTGATTTCCCCCCAAAGATAATGCCCTAGCAGAAAGGCTGGATAGTAGATTCCAGCCTTAATAAAGATTTGGCAATTGCATTTTCTTAGCAATCATTTTTCTCTTGCCTGGTTCACCAATCATTAAAAACATATTTATTGCAATTACTGTGTGGTTTCAGATGGGGGGGCTTGAATACAGCAGTTTTTTCTTAATGATCTCTTCTGAGCCCAGGCTCAAATACTGGTATCCACAAGCCAAAAAAGGGAAGCCAGATTTATTTACTCCAATCTTACTACTTTTCTCTACCAATAGAGCAGTTTCACTGCTGTCCACTAAATATATTTTGCCATGCACACTTGGAGTATTTTTCCATTGCTACCTCTATTTCCATCAGTAAATTCCCACCCATCCTGAGATGTTTCCCATGAACTGGAAAAAATGTGATTTGCTCTTTATTTTGATCCTGAGGAACAGTTACTTTCCACCTTAGACTCCATTGCCAGAACACAAGCTGCTTTTTAAATTCAAACTCGAGTAATTTGTAATGTTACAATCAATGGTAGTCTGCTATATTTAGGAGGAAAAGAGGCATTCCATCCCAAAAGTAATCTTTGACTTTTGAATGGTATCTTGACTTCCTTGTGTTGGGGTATATACTCATTTCTTCCATCTTCAATTTGATCTGCCGGTTTGCTGAGGGAATGGTGATAGAAGTTATAGTTAATACATTTATAGGGCAACAGGTTGCAGAAGGTTGGCTGAATGAATATTCCTTTTCATGTATTTCTGTTAACATTTTGCGCATATATTAGATTACTCACTTGTCCAAACATCTGATTCTAATTTGTTCTTTTACTAATAAAAATAGCCATAATTTCATGCACCATCCAGATTTGTCTAGTGTTAAGCCACATTTTAAACTTTTAATTTTCAAAAGAATTGCTTACTTAAGAGCTGAGAGTTCGGAAATGCAAGTAAAGCAATAAATGTGAATATTATCCTTACACACTGTGGTACAAACCATGTAATCCTAATTATATTACATATTGCAGGTGAAATTATATGCAAGAGACTTGCAGTCAATTTACAATGATTGAGTATGTTGCAATGAAAGGAGAGGAAAGGAAAGGATAGCAAAACCAAAACTTTTCAGAGTTGGTATTTATTTTCTTGTCCACATTTGGTATTTATTTTACTTCATACTTTACCAGGTGTGGTCAAATTCAGCTGGTGCATTTCACTGTGGCATTCAGAATCAGCGGGCAATGCAAGTTGCTTTTGGGTGGTCTGTTTGAAAATGTGGAATTTTCTACATTTACAGCTCTTCACTCTGCCTTTGCTCATTTAAAGACAAAGATTTATTTTATGAAGCATTCCTGTCTGTCCCAGAAACCCTCCACAGCCAAGTTAAGAAAGCATAGCAATATAACAACACCACTGCTTTTCTTTTCAGTAATGTTTATTGCTGTTTCTCTATATAGAAGTTCTATATCAGATGGGCTTAAACAGAAAGTTGCTTTGACTTTCTTGTATCTTCTTTCACTTTCCCTGAGACTCTATGAGATAACAGTCAAAGCCTTACTGGTTTCTGAAGCTCAGTATCAGTAAAATAATCCAACTGCTGAGAAAGGAATAAATGACTTCCTGATAGGGTGAAAATTCAACGTCAGTGCTGTGTGTATGTGTGTGTGCATGAACTGCTTTTGTTTCAGGCAAGACAGTATTATCTCTATACCCCCAGGGTATAGAGGGTATTGATTTAGCTTAGTTCAAACAACTATTCAGTGGAATGAGAGATCATTTTGAAACTTTCACTGAATATGATTTTGTTATACAGTAAACAGACACCACCAGTATGCAAGTCAGACCTTCAGATTAATTCTCTCTATAGTTATATCTTTATTTTGTTCATATTTATTTGTCATCCTGTCCCAAACAGGGACATCCACGGATGTGTGTGTGTGCGCGCATGCATGCAACACACATTAAAAGGCCAGAGCTTCAATCACACAGTTGCGGCCACCATCTTGATTTTTTTTACCTTTCCAGTGGATACCCCTGGTCCCAAGCATCCATAAGTGAGGTCCTTCCTTTTTGAAACACCTTGTCAGATTGAATATTTTTGGAGCTCTATGATGTATTTATTTTATTTATTTATATTCAATTAAATAACAGCCAAGAGATATCAAAATCCATTGGTATAAGCACAACCAGGAGACGGGGCCCTTCACACACTCGGAATCCCAGGCCCGGACACATAGCCAGGCCTTCAAGGCCAGTAGGGTCAGGGCCATCCTAATCTCAGGAGACAGGATATTCCAGAGGGCAGGCGCTACAGCAGAAAAGGCATGTCTCCTGGCCCCCGCCGGCCAACATTCCTTGGCTGACAGGACCTGGAGCATGCTGGACCAAATTGGACAGGTAGAAACAACTGGGAGAGGACGGTCCCTCAGGTAACCTGGTCCCAAACCATGCAGGGCTTTAAAGGTGACAACCAGCACCTTGAATTGCACCTGGAAACACACTGGCAACCAATGCAGCCCCCAAAGCAGTGGTGTTACTTTGCTGAACAGCCAACACCATTTGCAACCCGTGCAGCTGCATTCTATACCAGCTGAAGCTTCCAAATGCTCTTCAAGGGCAGCTCCATGTGGAGCACGTTGCAGTAGTCCAGTACTTCTTAAATGAATCCAGACAAAGTCATTTTGATACTTTGCACTTCCCTGTTTATAAAACAGTATTTTATACTGCTCTTTGGCCATGGGCAAAAACAGCTGCTAAAAAGGGAAAAGAAGAAGATGGGGAATATGGCTCTTTTTACTTTATCCAATTTAGCTGAAAGTATGAGATGTATTTGATTTGCAGACAAGGGGAAGTGACATAACAACAATTGTTTGCTATTGCATTTTATAATGTGAATGTATTGAGGTGGTACAAAAAATATAAAACTATGTTTTGCAATGGGATGGAAGGGGAGAATGGTAGAGTATCAACCGAGTACTAGGAACTCCTATAAAATCAGGACTGACCTTTTACCAATGTTTAGATGGGCAGCCTTTTCTGCTATTGTCCCTGCCCTATGGAACATCTTACCCTCTGAGATGAGGTTGGCCCCCACTCTTCTGGCCTTCTGGAAGAGCTTTAAGACCTGGCACTGCCAACTAGCATGGGGATGCAATAGTGGTAGGCAGCCCTGCAGAGTGGTTGGTGGCTTGAGGATACTCTCTTCGCCTTTTAGCTTCTCACTGTTAACTTTGTATATTTTGATAATGGTTTTTATGACCTTTTACTTGTAAGCTGCCCAGAGTCATTTATATAATGAGATGGGCAGTGTATAAATTTGGTAAATAAATAAGTCTCCCCATACTCAGGCTCCATTGCATATAGAATGTAATGCCTGAATAGGAATACTTCATTTATCTGTATATGAATATGGGAACTCTCTGATTATGGAGATCAATTGACCATAGCATAGTAATGAAAACATGGGCAATCTTCATGGTCAATGGCTTTACATTTTTTGCAAGGGGTCCAGAGGACAAGATGATGAAAGATGGCTGGGATCCAGGTAGCTATTTTTTATGCAGGGGGTTAGTTTAGTGGGATTAGGTTGGCTTTTGTTTTTGTTTTTGTTTTCAACTATGTCCTAAATTAAGGCTTACAAGTACAGTTTTTGTGTGGTTTGCTCCCAAATCGTAGGAAACATACCATCAATTTCTAACACTTGATTGGAAGTAGCTCTGGAAGCCATAAAAAGGAGGTTTGGCTTACATGAGGCTCTTGGATCTGAGATTGTCAATTCCTGTTCAACATTTTTATTTTCACAAGCATTTTATTACTATACTTAATCACTTATGGTAAGTCTTAAAGAAGTAATTAAAGTTTCAATGACTTACCCTGGGTTCCACCTCAATTATTCTTAAGTTCCACCTGTGATATGGATACCACCAATTAAGAACCATTGATTTACACCATCCTGTTTCTTCCCTCATAAACTATGGTATGGTCTTTTTCCTGTAGCGAGAGCCTTTGTGAGAAGCAAAAAGATACCTTTTTCACTTGCTTAATGATGCACAGTGCCCTGTTAAGTACATGTACATAGTGGGAGGAACAGTGCTAGCTGTTAAGACTCATTTATCATCTTACTCCCAACTTAGGCTGGAATATCTAAATCACTTCTCTACATCTAGTTCCTTAAGCTTCTTTTGCCCCAGTCATAATACATTTAATTTTGGTTGCAAATGCTGGGCAGAGTGAGAGAGGAGGAAAATATAACACTGTGAATGCCATTAGGAAGGAGATGCATATGGTTAGCAATAAAGTGCAAAGCTGGATGTTGTGTCTCTTTGACCGTCATATCTCTATCAAACAATACACCCACTCACCTTGGGTGGTCTGTAAGGAATGGTATATTGCAGCACGTAGTTGCTTTACTATACTTCCTCTCTCAATAACTCCGGCTCAGATCTTCATTGTTTTATTTCAGCAAATACATGGGGCAGCAGCCACCATATTGTAAAAATGAAGATTATTGAAGAAATGTATAATTAACTTGATTCATAGATTATGTGTCAATGCAGAACTTACACATAAAATGTTCTAATGCTGCCCATTCCTGAAGGCTCTGGGCAGCTAACAATCTCAAAAACAACAATAACAACAACAACATGGGAATGGTAATTGATTAGATAACTCCATTGTTTATAATCTGATGCTCTCTCTTACCCTTTTATAACAATATTATTTTTGTACTTTTTGAATGTTTTTAAAATTATTTTTATAGTTGTTTGTACACTGCTGAGTTTGTACATCCCATGCTATATGAGATAGGCGGCCATATAAATATGATCAATCAATACATAAAAACATCCCAAACGATCCAATATTTGCAAAAATAAAACATTGATAAAATGTAAAATTAGGAAATACAAAAGTCATGTGCCTGTGAACCCCACCTTCGAACACAACACAGCTCTGCAAGTTGGAACAAGTGGGTCTTCACAGCTTTCCTAAAGCCAAGAAGGGATGAACATTCTGTGCATATTAAAGCTGTCAAGTACATTGAGCCTTTCTTTCTTTGTGAGCATGAGGCCAGGAGTTTTGCACACTTTAGGATTAAGAAAAATAGCTTCCCCCTAGGTCTGTTGAACTCCAAAGGGAAAAGTATGAGAGTTTCAGATTTACCCTTCCTACTGATGGGTGACTTGAACAAATTTTGCTATTTCCCATAGCTCAAGGGTATAGTAGCTTTCAGCCAATACTGGTTTGTAAACTTGTGGTAATTACCCATGGGGGTAATTTGGGCATATCCTGGGGGTAAGGGAGCAATTTCTTTGAAGGCCCACAGATCCCCTTTTATGACAGTCAGTTCTGGTAGTGTTTCAGTCTGGTATAAACTACTATTTTATTTTACCATAGCATCCCAGATACATTCTAAGGACCTAATTCTTACAGGAATGTGCTTGTGTTTGTGGCTTTGAGTGTTGATTGAAACTGGCTATTCTAAATCTTTGTAAGTCATGATTTATAGCTTAGTGATTTGTAAATGTAGCCAAATGTGGTTTATATAATCTGTGTTTAAGCAAATGGTGATTTAATGAGATTGGTGAAGGTAGCATAAATTAGGAGTAGTGTGAAATACTGAAATACAGTCTTAGCCAATATCTTGTTATTAGACACCAGGATATGAACTGAAGGCAAACAATGCAATGCCTTTCCTAAAATCAAACATGTCTAGTCTGGTCAATGCTGGGACAGGAGACTTCCTAGAAACTCTATATACACATAAATATAACAAATAAATGGAAAGAACATCTTTTTCTACCTATCATGCATATCATTCTAAGCAAGTCTGTCTTTTCTTTATTTTCTTGAGTAGTTGCGATTGAGTTATGAGTCTACTTTTAGAGCATCCAAGGATGTATATTCTACAATATATCTTGGTCTGAAGTTTAATTGATGTTCATAACTAGTGAATCTTCATTAATTGTTGATTAAGATTTTTTTTGGGATACTGTACAAAAGTATGCTTTGTCGTAATGCTTTCTTTGGTAATTTAGAACTCGCTTATTTTGCTAACATAACTAAAAAAATATCAGTCTGAGGAAATGAAAATTATAGTGCAAGGTCTCTATAAAACAGGAAAAGAGGAAATACAAAGACCACACTGGATGATTTGAAGGTGAAGGTCCTAACTAACCTTTGCAAACCCTTTCTTTCTGTCATATTTTTAAACCCCCCAAAAACGCCTCTGTCAATATCTCTCTTGCTAAAATATCCATTTGTTTCTCTGACAGTTCTTTCTAGTAAGGTTCAAAAGAGGATTCTGAAGTCTTGACTCTGAACTCACATACCTTTGTGTGTTGGATGATATAAATCATGGGCTGTTTAAATGTGTGGACCACTCTTCTGAAACACTAAGTAGTACCTAATTGGTCTTACAAGCACTGTTTCCACCAAAGGCCACTTCTCTGGTTACATTATAGAGTTGTATGTCTTGACTTGGAGCCTAGTCTCCCCCCTCCCCACTTCTTAAGAAAAAAAAACTAAATTAATATGCAAATCACATCAAAGCTTTTCTAATTCTTTTGTAAAGTTGATCTTTATTTGTCCCAGTTTCTCCCATGAGAAATGGATGGTAACATAGACAAGGATGCTTATTAGGACAATATCTAATTCTTCAGATTTCAGTACTGAAACTACATCTAAGTTTATATTATGGAAACCTAATTGTAACCTGACTTCCAGTGATAAAGTAGGAGTAGTAAATACAACTTCTTTCTTAAAAGTTTAAAGCTAGCTAGCTTGCTTGCTTGCTTTTTAGCCTTATATTGCTTATGTTCTTCTTTCTCTCTTTGACTATACAGGCTGCTGTGGTTGTAGTATTTAACTTTGCCATGGTTCTGTTAATTTTTCCTGCTATTTTGAGTATGGATCTGTACCGCCGGGAAGATCGGAGGCTGGATATATTCTGCTGTTTTACAAGGTGAGATGGAAGGAATATTACAAAGATTACATCATATTAGGTGGATGTTTTACCACTGACTACTGTAGCCAGACATCCTTATTCCTACAGTTCTAGGGTAGAATCATATGGCCATTTTCAAACTTCTTATATTTCCAACATGGAAAGCCAGAGTTGTAATGTCTGGAGCAGAAAACTGAGCATTATTGTACCCCTGGTGCCCATGAATTGCTATATGGTTGGAAGAGTTTGGCTGACCAGCTTTCTTATGGTTATATCAATGCCATTAGGGAAGTTCTAAAAGCAGCCACAAAATACACTTCACACATCACTAAACTGTAATGTGTTTTGGCTTTGAGAGGGTTTAGTATGTTTTGTTTATTCTGCTGGCGAACTGGTATAATTGGATACTAACCAATATATCGGCATCTCTATTCTTTAATCATTTTGTGTTGCTTCAAAACAGAACAGTGATGGTTTTGCTAAATCAGTTAATACTTTCAGAAACACACTCTAAGTTCCTCAAGACTGGACTATGTTTCTTGCACTTTGTAAAACTCCGTGTACAGTATGTAGGCATGCTTCATATATCAACACTTTATTAAATGTTACAAATAATATGTCAGAAAACAATTCTGGTTACAACCACAGTGCATGTATCTACTTTCCCCGTTTTCCTTTCAGCCCCTGTGTCAGCAGAGTCATTCAAATTGAACCTCAAGCATATGCAGAGGCCGGTGATAACTTACGCTGCAGCCCTCCACCACCCTACAGCAGCCCCAGTTTTGCACACGAAACTCAAATCACAATGCAGTCTACAGTCCAGCTGCGGACTGAATACGACCCACGCACTCAGGTTTATTACACCAGAGCAGAGCCTCGTTCAGAAATATCGGTACAACCAGTCACCGTGCCACAAGATAACCTCAGCTGCCAGAGCCCAGAAAGCACAAGTTCAACCAGGGATCTCCTTTCCCAGTTCTCCGAAACTACACTGCATTGTCTTGAGCCTCCCTGTACTAAATGGACGCTCTCCTCTTTTGCTGAAAAGCAGTATGCGCGACTCCTGTTAAAACCAAAAGCAAAGGTAATGTTGGTTGGTTGGTTTACCCTGTCCTTTGGGGGTCACAGTTAAAATATATTGACCATCCTTAAAAATCCAGAGATGAGTATCTTAAGTATCTAAAGTTCAGGCTGGATTCTACCTCCATACACAGATTTTTCAGTTTAAAAAAATGGCACCAGATTATCTCTGGAAGTAGCTCTTAAATAAGCTCTCCTCCTCCTGCTTCAAATACAATCCCATGTGGAGATCAAAAACAAGGCTTTTCCATTTGGGGGTTCTAGACCCTTAGGATGCTTTTCCTTTCTAGCTGGTTGTTTCTCAAGCCTTTGCATTATTATTGTTGTTACTCAGTTTCTCCTGTCCAAACATACTGGCAAACTCTTAAGATTCCTAGCTCTGACTTGAAAATGAACAACTGTAGGGAGCATGAGCATCTAAGGGCAGGGAATCAAAAAAGTCAAAGTGGAGGCCATGATCATATTTTTGAAGCCCTGTCCCCTTTTTATATATGTTGTAAACACAACGCATGTAAAAAGGAGGCAGGACTTTGTGCAATTGCAACTATCATTCTAACTGTTTAAAAAAAATTATCCTGCAAATGCCTCTGGTATGGATATGATACTATATAGATAGGGATTTTGGCATGTAAATTTTACAGTGAAGCAGTTGTCCCAGAAGTTGCCCAGCTTTATCCAGGGTTGAGTCATTTTGCAAACAACATGGCCACCTTTAGGCTACTTAAAAGTGCACAGAGACTCCAATTAAATATTTTATTTCATTTAGAGTAAGGGGAGTTGAAGGTCAACACATATGAGTAGCACCAGGTTGGGAGGGCTGTGCTAAACATTGGCTGAGTTGATACATCATGTTGAGCCATTGTTCTAACTATGGTTTATTAAATAACCCATTGTTGGCTGGGTTCACATATTGTGCTAATGCATGATTTATAATCTGTCACGGCTAGATGCATACAAGCAGCTAAGCCAAAACTGAACAAACAACAGTATGCTTGGTACAGTTTTGTCAGCCCAGTCAATTGGCCCTGCTGAAAATGGTTTATGGAAATGAGAAACCACACAGTCCTTATAGAAGCCATAGGTTATAAAGTTAAGTAAATGGTTCCATATCCATCCTTCGGTAGCACGTGATTTGTTTTAATGTTACAATCCCTTTATTTATGCAAGCTTTTTTCTCTTTTTTTTTCCAGATTGTGGTCATTTTTCTTTTTCTGGGCTTACTTGGCCTCAGTCTTTATGGAACTACCCTTGTGAGAGATGGATTGGATCTCACAGACATTGTGCCACGGGAAACACGAGAGCATGAGTTCATTGCAGCCCAGTTCAAATACTTCTCATTCTATCATATGTACATTGTTACCCAGAAAGCAGATTATCCCAACATCCAACATTTACTTTATGAACTTCACAGAAGTTTCAGCAATGTGACCTATGTTTTATTGGAAGAAAACAAGCAGCTTCCTAAAATGTGGTTGCACTATTTTAGAGACTGGCTGCAAGGTAAAGCAAAACAGCAATAACACATATTTCTTGCAAATGTACTTCTTGCTTTTTAACATACAGTATTGTACCAGTGATAGATGCTTTTCTCCTGTGGAATCCGTTTGAAAATCATGAGATTGTTATAAATTATACAGATAGTCCTCGTTTAGCAACTGCCTTGTTTAGTGACTGTTCACAGTTATGACCATGATGAAAAAGTAACTTTATGACCAATCCTTGCATTTATGACCTTTGCAGGTCTATAAAGCAAAGGAAAGCTGAAGTAAGGTCATGAGTACAGTCGTGATTTCATTTAGCAACTGCTCTGCTTAACGACTGAATTGACGGTCCCAATTGTGATCACTAAACAAGGACTACCTATATATCCTTTTGAGACTGCTTGGCATACACATACACTAATTTCATGCAAATTAACCAGTTGTTTCTTTCTTTAGCTAGATTTATATCTTGTCCTTGCCCAAGAATTCAGGAAATGCTAGATGGATATGTAGATGCTAATCAGATAAACTCATATTACTGATTGTTTAATGTATTTGAATTAACTTTAAAAACAAAACACAATATATAAAGAAGGATTTTTATTTCTCATGTTTTTCTCATTTTATCTTAATCCAAGCATTCTCTAAGAACCAGTATTTTTTCATCAGGGGCTTTCAAGCTTTGTAAATTGATTTCAAATAACTAGGGTCAGTAGCTGTTTTTTTCACTTTCTCTGGCCAGGTTGTATGTGCTATGTCTGGCAGGTTTGCACCCACTTAGTGTTTTATTCTGAATGTCAAGGAGGGAGCTTTGTTACAACTTCCTACATGGGGAAAACTCTAAAGGAAACAGAAAGGGTTTGAAACAGGAATGAGCACTCAGAGCCTATGGCTGTGTCATTTAGGCCCTGTTCTTTCTTCCAAGGCTCTTACCTCTTTATAGCTGTAGCTAACCTATCAGATCTGTCGTGATGGTTTTGATTACAGCCTTCCAGTGCAGCTGTGAGGGTGGGTTGGTGGATCCCCCCACTCTTCCCTTCTCTGCCTTACGACATGCGGTTCATTCATCTGTTCTCACACAGCCTCCTTGTGCTGGGCTGTGGCTTCCTATTCTAAATCTGATCCAAATTTGTGCTGTGAGGTATTTTTGCCCAGCCTCTCCGTTGGAAGGGGTGGCAGAGAGGAAAAGAACAGTTGAGAGTGAATAGGTGTTGGCTGTGATCTTTACACGTGCTGGCAGCAGATCCCACAACTTGTATTAGCTCCACAAGTTGAACAGATGGAACAAATTGACAAAATCGTGTTCACTCATGCTGTGCTCAAGCAGGAGCTGGGTTGCCGTTTGAAGTTTGAATGCTGCAGTGTGAGTTTCTTTTTCCTCTGGCTTTGCGGTGGAATTTCTGGTCATGTTGTCGTATAACCTATGGCTTCAGCACCTAGCAGTAGCTGAAACAACAAAGTTCTATGTGTCTCCTCCCCATTGTGTACTTCCTTTTAGGTTTATGAGTGGATAAAGTCTTATTTAAATAATGGCCCCATTTCTGACTTTGTTATTACAGTTTTTTGGCTCAGTCCCCCAGATTGTATTTGAATGAAGCCATTAATTTCCCCCCAAGTGTGTGTTTGCAAATTGCTTGCTGCTTATTTCTTCCATTGTAGAGTTCAGGTTAGGTTCTTTACCGTGTGTGTTCTCATTTCCTTATTAGCACAGCCTACACAGAATAACACTGCTCTGCTCACCTGATTTCTGTCACAGAACATGGAGTTTTTATGTTTTTTAAAAAAAAACATTTTACCAAACGTACATGTTTTGTATATATTCTCTCCCTCTATGTGTAAGCCTCAAGGTACATGAACATAACACCTGTTTGCAACACATTAAAGCATCTGGCAGTTTTAGGGGGTTGCAAGCAAATGCTATGTTTGCATTCCCATATGCTCTGAAGGGCCTCTTGGAGATCAAATCTGAAGCACTGCACAGCTCAAATAAGCCTGAGTGCCACAGTAAGTCTTGCACGCATGAAGTGCCTGCAAATCTTGTTTTGTTATATACAAGCCATGTGTTCAGCCACACACACAGTAGTGTTATGATGTCAATGTTTTCACGTGTGGAGAAGTTTAGCTAAGTGGGTGTGGGAGAACTGGGGCAGTTTTGAGGCAGCAGGAGGTCTGTCTGGAACTCTGGCCTGGCAGTCTTCCACAGACAAGTTGGAAGATGGGAAAGACAAGCTATGCAAGCCCTGCACTTCTGGGAGGCCAGTGTCTCAAGTCTAGGGCTCCCTCCCAAACATCTGCTTGGGAGGCAGGTGACAGTTCTCCAGCCAGACTCTTCTCGTTCCAGGGCTATGGGGAGAGGCTGGAAGAGAGAGAATTAAGAGTCAAAAAGAGCACTAGGAAGTGATGGCAATGTCTCACAAACCTTGTCAGCACTTACTCAAGAGCTGAAAACCTCGGAGTTGCAAAGCATCTTAATTAGTTTGAAAGAAAGCTTTGTTAGTCTTCTTTCTCTCTTCACTTATGAGCTGAGTAGATGATGATTTATTAACTTGGGGGGTGTTGCTTTTGGACAGGTCTTCAGGAAGCCTTTGACAAAGACTGGAAATCTGGGAAGATCACATTTAACAGTTACAAAAATGGATCTGAAGATGCTGTTTTGGCTTACAAACTTCTAGCTCAGACTATTTCAAACATCCGAGATAAACCCCTTAATATGAGCCAGGTACATTCAAAAATATAGTTGTATATCTGTGTCTTTAAATGGAGTGATGCAAATTAGGGCTATATTTATTTGTGAATTCATTTACTGTTAAAACTTCAATGAACTTGGGAGACAATAGCTCTGAGCTGCCCCCTCTTTTATGATGGAATCCATCTATCTGCTTGATAATTTAAGGCACTTAAAGCAAAAGGAGTAATGAGTTGAAATAAGCGCAGGATAAATTGGTTGCTATAATCAATATAGATATGCAAGTGATCACAACTAGCAGTTGCTAGAATGAGTTCCAATTGATTTCAGTTGATTTCAGCTTAGAATGTGCTCAGAATTGTTGAAAACATCTGACTGATTACTTGTATGCTTGCGTCTTGACCTTTGAGATTGGTTGTGTTCAGCTGCAGCTCTGGGCAACCTCCCAGGAACCACAGTGGAGCAATGAAGATTACTGTTGTCCCTCATGGATGTTATGTTATATTGCCCATGAACCACACTGCCTTCCCCCTCGTTTTCTTCCTTTTACCATATAAAACCCAAGTCTATCCTCTGCCTCACTGTGTCCAGCTACCGTAAGCTGGCTGGTTTGGTGATGAGTTAATAGCATTTGTGCTATTTGTTGTAATTTTAATTTAATTTAATTTAATTTAATTTAATTTAATTTAAATCCCACCTTCATTATTTTTACAAGTAACTCAAGGCGGGGAACATACCTAATACTCCTTCCTCCTCCTATTTTTCCCACAACAACAACCCTGTGAGATGAGTTGGGCTGAGAGAGAATGGCTGGCCCAAGGTCACCCAGCCGGCTTTCATGCCTCAGGCGGGACTAGAACTCACAGCCTCCTGGTTATTGCCTTCTTGAAGGAAAGAAAATTCGAAATCTCTGAAAAAGCACACACGGGAGTCCTCTCAGTCTGAGTAATGATTGCACAGGTTTCAGGATATATTTTCTTGGAAAATAGATTGTGGCTGTGGAACTCTAGAGACTTTTGGTTATCAGCAACAGCATGTCTCCTCGCCTGTTCCATCACTCAACAGGAATCAGAATATGAGTCTAATATTTCTCTATATTTCTTAGGGTGCAATGGTACCCTTTTTTGAGGCCTTCACTAGGCCAAGAGCCATAGCTGCTGTGTTACGGTGACTTTGCTCCTAGCTGCTGGGAAAAATCCAAAAAGTGCTTCTCTATCTTAAAGGACTTGGCTTCTAGCATTTTGCAGGGTGTGATTTAGACCCATGTGCTTTTAATAATATTCATGAAAACATTGAGTGTTAATGTCTAAAGTTCTCAGATTAAGTATTATCAGTATGCTGAGGATACACATCTCTTTCTCCTTTACAACAGAGTCATGTAAAGCTGTAAAAGTTCTGAGTAGATGTTTGGAAACAATGGTGGTCTTGTGTGGGGAAATAAAATGAAAACTCAGTCTAGCCCAAACAGATCTTTTAAAGACAGGAACCCAACCAAAAGGTGTACTACTTTTGTTGAGGATGAGTCACATTCTCCAAGGATCGGAGCACAGCTGTTGTGGGAGATTTATTGTGGGATTCCGGATAGTAGCCACAGCCAGAACTGCTTGTTGGCAGCTTAGGCTGATTTACTGGCTAGAGCATTTCTTAGAAGAGTAACTTCTAAGGTAGATTACTGGGATACATTTTATGTGCATTTTGCTTTGGAAAACTGTTCAGAAATTCCAATTAGCTCAGAATGTAGCTGCCCAGTTAATTATGGGAATGGTTCCATGGAGACATTTTATTTCAAACCCAAAAGAAAAGTGTTTACTCTGTTTGCTTTCTGAGCAGCAGTTGTAATTTTCAACCTTGAAAGACTGGGCCCAGATTATCCAAGGTATGCCCTTCTCTTGTCAGTCTTCCTGTATCTTTTGGGGGAGATGGGCGGTAATAAAATGTGAATAATAAATAAATAAATAATAAGGTATCTCTTGTGGTCCCTTTCTCCTCCCAGTTCCAGCAGATAGTGACAAGCAGAATTCTGTCAGTATAGGACACTATCTATTAATTTTACTGTGCAAGATAAAGTCTAATCTTTCCAGCCACGAGTTAGATGATGATGGTGGTGGTTGGCATTTGAGGTTTTAAAAATGGGCAATTAGTGTGTTTATGTTATCGGTGTGACAACCTTCATCAAGAAATCCAGCAGGAGAAAGAGGCAGAAAGGGAGATAAAATGAAATTCAAGCGTTCCAAAGGAAACTTAAAACCTAAAATACCAAATACACACTGTAACAAATATGGTAGGCCTGTAGCTCCTGATATAATTTCCTCTGCCTGGAAGGGATAAAATTGTGCTATGTCAACCCCTGGGCCCATAACTTGTATTCTGCAATTCTAGAAACGATTTGAAGACATACAGTTGTTGCATATCCTGTGGATTAATTGATTCCAGATTTCAGCTTTTTTTTTTTTTAAGATTGTTGCCCCTGTTCTTTCAAATAATTAGAAAGTCTTAAAAATGAAGGGGCAGAATGAAAAACAAACAAAAGAAACCTGCTATTTTTCCTTTCCAGCACCTTCTGAGTATCACCCGTTTTTGTTGTTTGACAAAAGAGGTTTCACTCTAGAATTTTAAGACTATCTGATTCAAAGTCAACCAATTCATTTGCCCATGTGTCCCCCATGAAGAGAACATTCAGGGTACATTCATCTGGTTTTTGATGCTGGGTATTTTCTAAATATGTAGGTCATAGGAGGCAAGCGTTAGCAAAATTTATACAGATGTTGTTTTATTTTTATAGCTCTCCTCCATTTACTGGGTGGCATTTCCTTCAGTGTTAACAACGGAGGTTAACTGCACACAGACGTCTATAGGAGTCTTGCCAGATTCTTTTTTTCCCTTTCCTCAAAACCACCTTTAAATATGTTTCTCAGCAGTTTGGTCATTTGCCCCTCTTGGCTGCAGACTGTGTTTTAGAATTTAGGCTTAATTGGCTCAGTATTCATCTGGAACCTTCTTTTGATTTAATGTTTCTGATGAATTGCACGCAAAGTGTTTTACATCATTCCAAGCAGTTTGAAAAATTGGGATTCAAAAGTATCTCCCATGCTGTGAATAATGTGCTTGTGGTCTCCCTGTAAAATACATTGCTTCTCACAAACATATGTTCTGTGTACTCTCATACACTGTGTGCCTCAGCCTTTTTGTGTTAAAGACTTGAGTAAGAGTGGTTAAGGTTGTATCCATTCTGAAAGACTTTGCATTTTGCAGTTGGCTAAACAGCGCTTGGTGGATGCAGATGGAATCATTAACCCAAAGGCTTTCTACATTTACCTAACAGCCTGGGTTAGCAACGATCCTGTGGCGTACGCTGCCTCTCAAGCCAACGTTCGGCCCCACCGTCCAGAATGGGTCCACGATAAAGCAGACTATATGCCAGTAACAAGTAAGGAACGTTTTATTGTAATATTTTCCTATTTTTATAAATGTGTCCGCTTTTCCTTCAAGGCCTAGCAACTCTCCAGTCCGCTGACAATCTCCAGGACTCTGACTATAAACAGAATAGTAATTTTGTATTACTTCGTAAAAACTCAGGAGACAGATGTTGTTGTGTAATGCAGTAGAGGAATGCTGTACCTTGGTAGCAGTTCATCATTTTGAAAAATAAATTCCCTAATAGTTTATATCAAGGTTTAAGCCTGGCATTTGGCATTTCATTTCAATATGGCATGCTCATCTTATGGGTGAGGGAAGCCTTCTTTTTCCATGATGTGCTGCCTTTGCAAATGAAGAGTTTTTATCGTTGGGAATTATGTTTATTCTGAATCTTTCAGCAAGCAAAGAATTTCTGGAAAATTAGGTCATTCCATAACACCTGCGTTGTGCCTGTGAACTGTTTAGGTGGGAATGAGAACACGTGCAAGAGTACCATATCCTCTTTCCTTGCATTCTTTCCTCAACTCTCTCTGTTGCATTCTAAATTGCAATACCAATTTAATGTTGCTTTGACACTTGATTTATTGGGTGGGCTGCTGGCTAGTTATTGGGTGGCAGGCGTGAAGGAAGAAGAGGAGTGGTATTTATGGCAATACAACTGGATAACAAGGAAATTGTGTTTCCTTCTATCTCAATCCTAAAGCTCTTGGGCATTCAGCCAAATCTTGTCTTAATGAAAATTTATAGTTGAGATTATAATAGGGCAAATCATGTTTAGCAAGTCAAGGGAATGACCCTGCAGAGTCTGGAACACACAGCTAGTGTGCTCCAAAGCTAGTTATAAAAAGCTTCCTTTCGTGGGGGAAAGAATGGGTTGTATGGTGGACTTAGCATTGCTTTCAAAAAGAGCATGAAAAATGTGGATATGCCATGTCATTAGAGGATAAAAATTATGTATTTCCTGAATCAACCACTTGAAGTATTTAATCTTTCTTTGACTGACTGGAACATGCTCTCAAGCTCATTTTCAATAGCCAGAGAAAATGTAACAAATGTACTGGCTAGCTTTAGCATTCAAAATATTTAACTGATTACAAATCCTGGCCCTATTCACTGCTTCATTGTAAATTGTTGGGATTATAGTGCTGTCATCAGCACAAGGATTTCAGAAGTATTACCCTTATATCAGAGTACTACAAAGGTACTTGAGATTTTGTAATCCTCCTTAGTCCAAATATTAAACACATTTTAATCTCCGAATATTTGTGTGGTTGTCACTCAGGACTTCATATTTGCTGATAGCAAATTATGAAACATAACAGATTTAGCTGAATGGATATTTTCAAATCCTTTCCATCCTAGTGGTTTGGCTTCATATCTAAAATACTATAAATGGAGGTACTTGATGCCTTGACAGTTTGTAAACAATATAGGTACTGTTATAATATGATAAGCTATATCTTTGTTCCAGGTTAACAGCAGATGTTCACAACGTGGGTGGAGAGGTGATTCATTTACAACAATGACAAAGTATCTTGTAGAATCATAACGGCTAAAATGCATTAGAGGATAAGCTTGATGGACTAACTCATATAAATTAATCCACAGAAAATGTGCTAGTTTCTCTTTGCTTTTACTGTAGTGGACAAACATAGCATCTTCTCAGAAAGTCCCTACAATGTGCAGTAATGGTGTTGCAAAAACTTACTGTGTGACAAAAGACCAACCCTGAAGGATTTTTTTCTGTTCTGGGACAAGAAAGACTTTCCAGACACAAAAGATTAGTGATTTTAGAATACTGCTGCTATTTTCTCTTTAGAGTGTCCTTCATGGAATTCTTTGTAGCTTTCAAATATACACTGTGATAGAACAATCCAATGGAGGCATGCATGAATGAAATCTGACATACCCTATACCTTTTTATTACTCAGTGAACTGTATGTGTTGTATTTCACTGGTGTATCCAAAGACATATTTAAATGTAAATTAGTACACACTCTTACGCTAACACAGGAAATCTAAACCATCACACTCATCTTTTTCCCTCTGCATTCATGATTATCTCTGGGTGTATGCATAAAATATATTTATATTATCTTTTTTTTTCTTTCCTTAGTCCCAGAAGCTGAGCCTATTGAATATGCTCAATTTCCTTTCTACCTCAATGGACTGCGTGATACCTCTGATTTTGTGGAAGCTATAGAGAAAGTGAGAGCAATCTGCAGTAATTACACTAGCCTCGGGATTCCCAGTTATCCAAACGGGTATCCATTTCTCTTTTGGGAACAATATATAAGTCTTCGTCATTGGCTCCTCTTGTCCATTAGTGTGGTTCTGGCCTGCACATTTCTGGTGTGTGCCCTCATTCTTCTGAACCCCTGGACAGCTGGGATCATTGTAAGTCTTTGTTGAAGTCAAATTCCTTTTAGCATAGCTCTTGCTACAGTCAGGAAGGTTTTGTTTATGTCTGAGCTACTGATAGAGTGTGCATATTGCATCATTCATGATATATTTATTCTACTTCTTGAGGGGGTAGGTTTTCCTGGAAAAGGTATATGCCTTAATAACCTTAATACTTTGGCCTAATCTGTTTGCTGAAGTTTTAAAAATTAAGGTGGCTAAACTTTTGCCTTCCTCTAGATACCTAGAAAAAAAGTCAAACAAAATTATCCAATGTTTTATATAAGTGTGTATGTATTTGTTATGGGCAGTTTTTGCTTAGGAAATCCTTCTCTTGTTTTAAACATCTTAATTTAGTCCTATACAGCTTTTGCTGTTAGTTCTCGGGTTTTTAGGGGTCCCAGACAAGAGAGGTAAGATAACCCCCAAAGTATGGCTCTGCTTAAAACTTACATTGCACCACTTTCCCTGCTGATCCTGGGGGTGCTCATGCTTAGATGCAAAAGAACTGCAGGCTCTCTGGATTCCAGCATCTGACCACCCAGTGGCCTCTAGTGCTGGCAGATTCCTAGGCTATGACAGGTACTGTGCCTCTTCTTCACTCTTGAGGAGCCTGGTTGTCCTTAACAGTGTTCAGCTCCAACGGGAGAGAAGAATGCAGGATGGAGCTGTAGGGTGTAAAAGAAATAAAATGGTGAATATAAATTGTATAGACTACTTTTTTATATGTTCTGGGAAGCACCAGACATCTTTCAGCACACTAATATTCTTTTCAAGCAGAATGTTTGATGTTACTCTGTTCAAACTTTATGAACTTCTCTGTAACTTATAAAATGGTAGAGGTAAAAAATGATTACCTAGTTTTGGCCTATAGATTTGTACAACAGGTATGTTAAAAGGTAAATGTTTAGTCTAGAAGAGCTGCCTAAAGACTTGGCTGTGTATGTTATCAGTCATGAGTCATTAGCTTATAAAATAATTTATTGTAATTCCTACAGAGGTGGATTTAGAAAGGAATTGTGCCTTTTCAACAGAATTTTTAGACCTCCTCCTCCAGTTATCTATTTAGCCCAAACCCTGTATCTTTTTATGTATCTGTCTCTGTACTAGGACTGCATTAAGTAGAGGTGAAACATTGCAAAACAGCAGAAAAATACTAACAGTATTTTAGATTGCAGTGCCAAATCACAAGCAAACAGAATGGCACACCTACCTTCAGAGGAAATGATTAACATGACATTTCTAAGGATACCGATGCTTAATGCAATAACTTAAGATTTTTTAAAAAAAAAAAAAAAGTTATGCTTTCAGTTTACCCTTTTGCTCCTGCAAGATGATAAATTGTTAATCACCAACTGAAACCTTTTAGGTGGTTGTGCTGGCTCTTATGACAGTGGAACTCTTTGGAATGATGGGTCTAATTGGAATAAAGCTAAGTGCAGTGCCTGTCGTCATCCTGATAGCATCTGTTGGAATTGGAGTGGAATTCACGGTTCATATTGCTTTGGTAGGTGGCAGTGTTCCTTCCAATTTCTGATGTGCCATGTGTGGGGGGAAAAATTGTTTTTGCAGCTTTTCTGAAACCAAGTACAAATGTGTGTGCCGCAATACAAGTATATGAGTAAATTGCAAATACTGTACATGTAATAGCAAACCGTTAAAGTGTTTACCTATTTCTTAGTTAATGTATAGAAACTAGAAAATATAATAGTAGGTCACATGCATGCTTAAATATATGCACTTTTTCTTGTTTTGTTTTGTTTTTTGAAGTTATCAAGGGGCAATCTACCTATATACTTAATATTTTTCCAAATTAATTCATATACCTTATCTCAGACATTTAAGTTACTGTAATGTACTATACTGGAATCAATTTGGTTTGCTGAAGATTTTTTTTTAAATGTATTTAATGGGATGAGAGACTTTTCCTGTGGAGTGTATGTGCTTTTACATGCTTGCACAGATTCTCACATATTTATATTTCCACTGGTGCAGGGCAGATACCAAGGCTTTAAATTAGGAGTAATTTAATAACATATATGATGCCTATTGCCCTAAACATGTGGTCCTATGTACTTGTATTAGTGCAGGTGGAAACAGTTTTCTAGGTGCTATTTTTGCCCATCTGAGCCATTTGAGTGATGAAAGTAAGCTATTCCAATGCTGAAATTTCAGGTATTTTCTTCTGTAAATTTCACTATCTTCTTGGCACCTACAGGAGGTTGTTTTAAATAGTACTAATTGCAGATTTTTTATTGCTGTTGGAATTACAGCTGAAGATATAACAGGTTAAACATCCTCTCCCATGCATTGCAGATTTTACACACACACACACACAGATTTCTGTCTGTCATTCTCTGTCTCTCTCACACCTAAGTGCACCAGGTGCTATTTTTTAAAATGCTGACATGCCTCAAGGTGATTAGTTCACATCTCATCTACTTTGGCCTTTTATCTCCATGCCTGTAGTCATTTGCTACCAAAGTACTTCAGGCAGCTGTCATGTAGGAATTACAGTAAAGCTACAAGACTTCTTTTAGAGTGGTTTATTTTTCCTGTTTGTTTCTTTATTTTTGTATATTGTGTTTTTAAAACTTAGATTGCAGAACTGAGGATGACCACTTGATTGCAAAAAAAAAAAAAAAACTACAGAGAACCCTAATTCTGCTGCCATCAGATTTTTGTAGCCCAGTTTGGTAGCCTTAAGTTAATGTTTCAGCCACCTCCCTTCTGCCCGCTTTTTAAAAATTAAAAATGCATACTAATCTAGCACTTCGATGTCAGCTTTCTAAAATCATGATGGAGCTTTACTTAAAATTAAACACACATTTTAAAACGATTTTTCTTCAGTCACAACTGGAAATGAGAAACTTCACCAGAGGCTTAACAAGGAAACTATATAATAGAGTGAGGATATTTCAAAACACAGCTACCTGTTGCATATGTATAACTGGCTGAACATAAAAAATAAAGTTATATAGAATATGAAATATTCAGTGTTTAGCTACAAATAAATTGCAGTATGTATGCAAATGAATTTCATTCATATCAACTCTCTCTGCTATTGTTTTTTGCACATCTCACACATGCATTCATTTTACTGTGTGCCAAGACCTACATCGCATACTTTTGTAGCTCAGTGAAGCTTATAAAATACTCTGACTATTGATACATTCATTATCTGCATATACAACTCCCAAGTTCTGTCTCTAATTTTTCTATGAGCCCAACTACAATGTACATATTTTCAGTGAGAATTCAATGCTGTCCAGATGTTCTGAACTACAACTCCCGCATGGAGTTGTCATTGTCCATGCTTGCTGAAGTTGAGGGAAGCTGAAATTCAAAACATTACATACAAGTTATACTACAGTATAACATCAGAAAGATGTCATCTTATCTGGAGGGCTGGAATGCTTTGCTGTATTATATTGCTGTAAAACCATCTGTGATATAACAGCTTCTCTAACCCCAGATGGTATGGTTGGAAACTACAGTTAAGGGAGTACAGTTACACATTTTAAGAATATAGGGGTGAGAGAAGCTCCTGCATAAATATTAATGAGAAAATTGAATTTTTAATTGTTTTTATTGTGAAGCACCCAGGGTCCCCTGTCTGGGGGAGATGGGTGGTGATAAAAATTTGTAAAAAAAAAAAAAAAAAGGCAAGGGAAAGTTAAGATGATGATGATGATCATCATCATCATCAAGTTTTAAATGGAAGAAAGACAAGACATGTTAAATTTTAGGCAGAAAAGTATACAGTATCAATGATACTCTAATTCCCTTTGTTAGATGAAATGGATGAAATTTTAATAAAACACAAAGAACATCAGTATAATTTATAGATGTAATCCGCAGTCAAACTATTTTGTATTCAGTTGGGGCATTTAATTTTTTAGCATAATTATAAAGACCATCTTGAAAGCATCTTGAATCTCTAGAAATGAGTTGTAATCTCTGTAAATATATATTAAGAATTATCTTCCCACTGGAAGCAGTCCCCCAAATGAATAAGTGAATAACCATGTTAGCCTGAGAGGGATAAGGGCCTCCATGATTTCTGGTTGGGGATGGAATTATAATGCTCCTCAATTTGCAAATTACATTTTTGATAGGTCACAAAACTTTTTCCTTAAATAATTAACTGCTGGGTTTTGTACAACTTTGTTCTTCTGTGAGAAAAGTCAAGTATCCTTAACCTGTGCATATTAATTAATATTTTTCCCCCCTAGGCATTTCTAACAGCAATAGGAGACAAAAATCGTAGGACTGTCCTTGCATTAGAGCACATGTTTGCGCCTGTGTTGGATGGAGCTGTGTCTACGCTGCTTGGTGTATTAATGCTTGCAGGATCTGAATTTGACTTTATTGTCAGGTAGAGCTTGCCTATTTTCCTCTTTCCCTTTTGCTTTATGCAAACAAAATGAATGCAGTAGAACCTCACTTATCTGATTACTCAATTGTGCCTACAACTGAATAGTAAGAAATGTGGATAAGAGAAGCAATATTCTGTTGGATTGCATGTCTGCGTTACACCAATGAAAAGCAATTGTATCCACATCTGTCCATGAAATAAAATCCAGACTATGTGGCTGGACGCAAAAGATCATGCAAACTTTCAAGCTCTCCAGAACTCTTCTTCAAGCAAGGTGATATTAAAAGCAAGGGGGAAAGAAGAAGCAAAAGCCCAACAATTAGCCATAAAGTTTACAGTACACTCTTTCTTTCCCTATACTTCGTTTTGTTTTATCACATCTTGCTTGATAAAAGGTTCAGCAGAATTGCCTCCCCTCACTTTTTGTACAGTTTTGGTTTATTATAATAAAGGCATTGTCTAACTATGGATTTTAGACGACACTGTTAGCACAACTTGCTTTGTGACTGTTGATTTCTCTTTTGGCTCCTATCTTGTCTAAGGTTGAAAACAGTTTTCTCTTATTTCTATATTTCTAAACAAGGAGGACCAATGACTATTTACTTCCTTTTTTCCCAGCAAGCTTTGGGAGGTTTCAATATGGGTTTGGGATTTTAATATTGAGCTGGGTTAAGGGACAGACACACAGAAAAAGGGAGGGAGAGAGATGCAGCCCCCTAATGAGTGTGGGTTGTCAAAATCCTGACTTCTTTTGTGGAAGTACTGTTGCCTATTTCTGTTTTGGAAAGTTGGACATTTCTATTTACCTGCTGTTGTACTGATCTCTGCCTGCTTGTCTTGTGGCTCCACTTTTACTGTGCTACTAGTTACTTTAATCGCTGTTTCCATTGCAGGCACTGAGAAAAACTCAGAAAGGCTCTTTGGCAGCCAAGACTTTTGTTTAATAAGGACATTCAGTTAGTCTCAAAGACTAGGTATGGGCAGTGGTTAACCAGATATTACCTTGTTTAAAACAATTTATGTAGAGAATAATTTTTCAGTGGAGAAGGCTATAAAACTATAAGCACCCTGGAACTTTCTCTCCCCATTCTTCTTTGTCCTAACTGAAGGTTATGGAAAACATTTCCTGACCAAACTAAAAATATATAGAAATGAATGTAAGTCAGCAGAGCTACAGGATGGCCTGTAAAATCCATAAAGCTGTCTATTGACCTTTCTGTTGGAGCCTAAAGGGAGATGGTGGATTTAATTAAGGATATTAATTTCTCAAATAAAAAGAATCAAACTAATTCTTGCTTTAGGAGAACTCTTGGGAGGGATGCTAGAAATGGATCCTATCTGCCTCCTAACTATTTCTGCAGAGTTTTTGAGCAGAAAAGCAACACCAACTCTCTATGGCATAGCATTGCAAACAAATGAAAATAAAGAGTAAGGTGAATGGATATTATGAGAACAACCCTTTGTAAGCATTAAATTGCTAAACATAATCAGTGTCAAATCAGAACAAAAGAACATCACAGAAACAATCTCTCAAAACTTTTTGAAATCACACCCCTCTTGTACCTCCAAACTAGAAGCTAGTTTACACCTAGCTTCCCTTCAGTCTCCCTCTTATTCCCCTCCCCTTGTTAGGTTCTTCAGGATGTTCCTGCATCATTTCTCTCCTTGGTGTTTGCATAAGGTTTTCCAGATATGATTTCAGCATGAAGTAATTAGGCATTTGGGTACTCAGCCTCAGCATTTGGGCAACTCTGAGCCTTAGCTGTGTTTATAGGATTGCAACCAAACATAGATGAGCACAGATTGTTAGGTGGGTGATATATACTGGGTAAAAGAGGATAGCAGGGCAGAATAGTGAGTAAGGTGGGAAGGTGGAGAGCAGTTGTCTGTACCACACAGCTTGCCTTCCCCTGCCTGCCTCCCAACTGCTAGTCTGCTTCCCTTGATTGGGGTAAGAGATGCTCTTCCATATCACCTGCTGGAGTAAATATTAATCACCTGTCTATAGCTTCTATCCATGGAACACAGGGAGGAGGGGTATTGCCATCTTATTCTTTACTTCAGGTAAGAAATGACTAGTGACATGCAATCTTCATTTGTCCCAGTGGGGCTTCTGTTCACATTTCATTGTGCAAACAGAACACCGCATGGTGCTAGTGTTGTGGTAGATTGTAACTACTGCCCCTTAGGTCCCCACCCTTGCAAGCTGGAATTGGCTCTCTTTTCAAAAATATTTTTTTTAAAATAATATTTTTAGTGCCTTAAAGCTGAGCTTCGCTTTCTCATTTTCTAGCACAATCTAGATTTAGTTCGTCTTTTCTCCCTCTCTTTTGAAGATGGATTGAAAGTAAATAAGCAACGCTTGGGCATTGTTTCAAGAGCTGAGAAAGGCTGCAAGGAAGAGATTTTAAGCTCAGCAGCAGCACATCTGGGTAGATGTTTTATATACTCCGTGGTCAGATCTGTAATCAGCCTGTTTATTCTAGAGCTAGACTGATGAGATGCAATTGACTCCAGCCACCCTTGTTGATGGTGTTTCCTAGTGTGAAGCTGTGTTCGTTTACATTAGTGTAGGAAATTAGTTGCTTATTTTCCCCTCCCTTTTCCACTAAAGCAGACCAGAAATTTCCAGATGTGATCCTACCATAACAGGATGATAGCTGTAGCTTTTTCCTGTTTAAACCACACAGTGAGCAGAACCATTGGCAATAGGGTTGCCCCCATCTCTCCCTTCTGCCGCTTTCACCTTCAAACTGTTGCCTAAGATCTGGCCCATTAGTTATAAAATACATCTTTGAGTTTAGCCTGTCTCTTCTCCCTCCCCATCCCATCCAATCCCCACTTCCCCCCATGCTGGATATTTTCTAGTCCGGTTTTCCCCTTGGCTGGCAGGTTTACCATGTTATTCATGAAGGATACCAGACCTTAACCCTCAATGGTGGGAAAGGACAAGCACTTGTGCACTCTCCTCTTCTTCCATAGTCCTGCAGCCTTTATGTTCGAACTGGGTGACACAAAACAAGGGCGTTCAGAGATGCTAAATTGTTCAACAAAAGCTTAGCCTGCAATGCAGCTTGGCTATTGTAGAGGGCTCTTATGCAACACAATGCTCTGGCTGACCACAGAATGGCTTGCATTTTCTTTGCAAAAACGGGTTCCTGTGTTTAAAAAGGTTGCAATTTGAGCTATTTGGTAAAAGTGGAGCTCACAGAATTCAAGGCGGAAAGTTATGATTAATGAATGGCAAGGGAAAGCCTTACCTGATACACTAGAGATTTAATTAGAGATTCTGCTGTGAGATGCAGGAGCATTTCACACTGGATTAGTTGCTGGGAGAAGTGGACTTCTTTCTCCTTCTAGGCTAAATTGTTTAAATTCTACACCCTTCACTTCATTTGTTTGCTTCTGCTGGATTTTCGCTAATGGGGGGCCCCTTTCATTGTATTTGTGCTTCCAATCCGTTCAGTCATTCAGTTTGCATTCCATATTTTTGTGTTTGTGTAACACGTTCATAAATAACATTACATGCTACAAGATTCTGGCAAATTAACAAACTTTTTTTTCTTTCCTTTTTTGAACTAACACTTTGGTTGTGGAATGTAGACTCTCTAATCCAAAAGGTAAAAAAGAAAAAGAAAACAAAATTGCATGCTGAGTTTATTCATTAAGTAGGGAAAAAATGAATGTTATATTGGCATGCTTACTTGAAAGTATATTATCTGTCTTATTTTCTGTGTTTAGTACTGAACACACTTTCTCATTCTAACTTTTTACATCTTAAAATATTTCAGGTATTTCTTTGCTGTTTTGGCAATTTTAACAATCTTAGGTGCTTTGAATGGATTGGTGCTGCTTCCTGTTCTCCTTTCCCTGTTTGGACCATATCCTGAGGTCAGTATTATGCTCCTTAGAAATTGTTCCCCTCCCCCGAGGTTCTATTATAATGATACATATTTTATGCATGTGCTGTTTTAAATTACATTGCTTTGTAATGTTTGGCACTTTGATACATAATTCAGAATCCAAAACTTGATTTGTTTTACAGATCTAACTTCTTTGATGTAGAAAAGTAGATTCTGAAGTAGAATTTTTGTTGACAATTTATCATTGGATATCAAAGGTGTTATTTTATAGGCCAGCTATTCTTATCTTATTTTTCAAAAACAGAACACTGGGAATGGGGCGGGGAAGGCAGATACTACAAAATTTCTCAAAGCATAAAAATATCTATATTATTGTATGCTGTAATTGAGAACTGCTGTGGAGTTCCTTCAGGGATCAGAAGATGCTCCAGTTATGTGGTGTGAAATCCTCAGGTATACACCAACCATTATGTTTTATACAAGAGAAGTCCTCTGTACATCATAGCTAGTGCCGTTAAGCAAGGTTGACTTCATTCCAATACTTGGAGCTACCTCTTAGGTACCTCTGTGGCTGCCATCTTCACTTCTTTTCCTTTCTCCTGAAATGGTTTTTGGGGGCAGAAGCACAGATGGTGACATCAAGGTTTGGTTGGTTGCAGGCCCAGGGGACACTGCTAGAATACTAGCATCCCTGCTTGGAAAATAATGTACTGCATGCAGTTTTCATAGAGGAGATGTTTCAGATAGCATTCTTCTAAGCACAAATTATTTATTTAAACCAAGTATTTGAAACAGCAGACTTTAAAAAGCAGGTGCTCATGGAACAATTAATTCTTACATTGTTTAATGCTCTAATAACCATTTTTGTTCTGTCTTGTCTCATTCCCATTCATCCATTCATGACACTAACAGAACTTTTTCTCTCAAATTACATTCTTTCAGAATATTCTCAATTTCCCCAATAATTTGTCCTTAGTTGTTTCGTTGTTACCATTCATTGGAATGTTACAATGAAGATTCCCAATCTATGAATTCCTTTTTTCATACACACCTACTATCATCTACATGGTAGAAAATCAAGCTTTTTGACATATATTTTAGCCCTTTTATCATAACTGAACCTACACCTTCACTGTCATACTTGTATGACAACTCTACTCTAAAAGATGAGACCGCCTTCATTTAGATTTATTATAATTTCCCCTTTTTCTTTGTTTCACAGAAACACAACCTACTTCCTTCCTTCGTTTACATCCCTTCTTTCTCCTTTTACATTCAGGACACAAACTTCCACATGCCAGATGGACACATAGACATTGACTTTCACTGCCTGTTATGATTTTAGTTAATTGAGGCTTTTACATAATACATCATCCCATACTAATGGTAAGGATAGTCTGGGTCAGTTCTGCACATTTTGACCAGAATGCCACAAGTGCAGTCAATGGCCAGTTTTACCCCAAGCATACTTATACTAATCTATTAACTTAAGATCCTAAACTGCTAACTACCTTCCAAGTCATCATACTGTTGGTATCCTACCAATTAGGAGGTACATGCGGTATACTAACAAACTGTGAAAATTAGTGAATGATGCAAGGGCAAGGCAGACTCTTTTTGGACATGGGAGAAAAGGAAAGAAACAAGACTGAATGTAGAAAAATTGCAGGAAGAGAGAGAACAAGTCCTGTATGAAAAAGTATTAGAAGATAGATCAGTTGATCTTCCAGTTGAATGAAAGGAAGGTGAATGTAAGACAGATGATGCGCAAGATGCTTCAATGAAAAGAATTATGCTATAGAATATCACCAAAATGTGTGGAGTAACACTAATGGGAGGTATGAAAAAGGATGTTTGGCGGAATGATGCAATAGATGAGGAAAAATGCATATAAGAAAATCATTGCTACAAAATACGAGGATGAGAGAAAGATATTATATAACGTATAGAGAAAAAAAGCTGCAAAGAAATGTAATCCAGAGGCCAAGGAATAGTTATGTGTATGTGTGTGTGAAATCTGCTTGATGATTGGAAAAATGCCTGTTGTTCATTACGAAAAGGAAAGGTAACAAAAGTAAATGCAAAAATTATAGGGGGATCAGATTAGTAAGTGTACCTGAAAGATGCTTGGCTGAGTTCTGGTTGAAAGGGTATAAGAGGTGACAGTGAATAAAATTTGGGAAGTGCAGTCCAGCTTTATGTTGGGCAGCAGATGGGCCAACCAGAATTTTGCTCTTCAAAATTACTGAAAAATATATCAATGTAAGAAAAAAAGTTTATTGTACATCAGTATACATAGAGTTTATAGGCTTGAAGTATGAAGTATTTTGCAAGAACATAGAATTGAAGATTAGTTGCTGAATGCAACCAGTGATGGAAGAAAAACACATGTAAAAAGAAATGGCATGCTTAGTGAATGGTTCAGTTCAGACCACGGAGTAAGGCAAGGATATGTAATGTCTACTTGGTTGATTATGGATGTATGGGTAAATACATTTATAAATACATTTATGGATAAATGTATAAGGAATAATTATCAAGAATTCAGAAGTGTGTTGGTTAGAAACATGAATATATATGCCATATTGTTGGCTGAGAACATGAATGATCTGTAGTGATTGTTAAGATTGTATGATGCAACAAGAAGTAGAGATCTAAACATTGATGTACTGTATCAAAGACCAAGGTAACTGTGTTAATTGGGCAAATGGAGTAAATGATAGAAAGTTATGCAGAAATGGCGAAGTATAGAATTTGTGTACCTTGATAGAATGTTTACTAAAGATGGGATATGGAAGACGTTTTAAGAGGTCCAGATGCTGTTAGAAAGGGAGCAGGTCTGTAATGTGGTCTGTAATGAGGAATGAATGTTTATCAAAAGCAAAACAAAATACAAAAAAACAAAACAAAACCACTTTGTATAAGCAATTGTTCTGTCCATTTTGTTATACAGAAGTTAAAGTGGTATTTGTCAAGAGAACTATAAAAGGAAATTGAATGCAATTGGAATGGAGTACATAAGAACTGTGTGTGGTAAAACAAGAAGAGGGTAGGGGCAAGAATGAATAGATCTGAGTGAATGTGGATTGAGTACAGAAGTGAGTGACCAGTGTGAAAGAATCTCTTTCTTAACTTTTTTTAAAAAGCTGTATTGTACATCAGTGTACCCTCATAGCTCAAATGACAGAAAATATGAATGCTAAGTTAAGTATATGGGCATTTATGTATGAGAAAAGACGGTCCTTTGTGCACCATGATCCTAGGACATTTAGGACTTTAAAGAGAAGAAACAGCCATTTGAAAGAGAAATGTGAAAATAGAAGAGAACTGAGGTTGTAAGCTCTAGTCACCCATCTCTGACCAAAAATTTGACAGTTGCATTTTGGAGCAGTAGAAGTTTCTGAGTATCCTTCAGATGCATGTCTTTTAGTCTGCACTGGCAACCCACATATCATGTGCAATATTACAATTTAAATAACAGTGTATCAAATCTTGACATATTTCATGCTGCTGCACTGTTCATTGAGGATTATTAGGTGGAAAATGACACTGGACCCATTTTGTAGTTTTTCAAAAAGCTGATCATAGGGTGTTTCTCCAACCTTGAGAAACTGCCTGAGGCTTTTATTGGCATAGATGTACTAAGAATTTTTTAAATTTTATCCTTAGGTTTCTCCAGCTGATGGAAGGAACAGACTATCTACCCCTTCGTCTGAGCATCCCCCAAGCATTGTAAAGTTTGCTATTCCACCAGCTCATGGTCAAAATGGGTCAGATACTTCTGATTCTGAGTACAGTTCTCAGACAACAGTATCAGGAATCAGTGAGGAACTACATCAGTATGAGGACCCCCAGAGAACTGGAGCCCCAGTCCATCAAGTCATTGTTGAAGCAACTGAAAATCCAGTATTCACCAAATCCACAGTGAGTAACTGAAATCCCATTTTTGTATTTAATTTACTGCACCATTGATCCCACCTTCTTATTGTTAAAAATAATCCTGAAGCAGGGAATCCATTTATTTGGGGAAAGAATATTTATAATAGATTAAAATAGAAACAATCACAGTTAAAAATATTACATTATAATTCTTTGAACAAGGCTCATAGTTAGGTAATTCCACATGACCAGAACTATACAGAAAACTGTAATTGTTTGTAAGTGAAGGAGATGATTAATAGGCAGGGCACGTGTGCATAACCTCATCTCCAGAACACAAAACGAGGTAAGAAATGCAAAGTCTTTTATCTGTCCTTTAATTGTCCTTATTTCTGAGTCTATTTATTACAGAATTAAACTGTGGTTATGAAAGAAAGTGAAGTGTTGGAATCAGTTCAGTGCTAAATGAATGTAGATGGATTTCATTTGTATTATTTCTTCTGATAAAGAGATTTGAGTAGGGAGATGGGTTGGCATAGTTCTGTTGAGGTAATCTCTAAGTAAGGTTCTCTTTCATCAGCACTAAGTAGCCCTTGAATTTATGGGCAGGCACGAAAAGAAAATAAATTCTTGATGGATATAAGTTGACACAAGTGATGAATATTTATCAAATATTTATCAAAGTATTTTTCCAAACCATATCCAATTCATATTTATCACTGGACAGGCTAAACTAGGAGATAAAAAGGGATTCTTTTCTCCTCTTTCGCTTCCAGTGCTGCTTCTAAGATGAAGAATAGCTAATTAGAGCCATAACAGCAAGAAGAAATAGAGACAGGGGCATCCATAGTGGTGATGGGGGAATCAACAGCATCAAAATGGCAGGCGTGACTGGGTAATTGACCCATTTACATGAGAGCAACATACATTAAAAAGGGGAAGGAGTTCGATTGCCTGGTCAGGCCAGGCATTTCGATATTACTGACCCCACCTGTGGATGCCCCTTGGTAGAGGTACACTTTTTGATCAAATGTGTTTGATTTAAAGAGATTCTGTACTCTGTGTTTCACTAAAAAATCAAGATTTTTATCAATTATATGTGCCATCTCATTAATATTGTCTTCTTGAACTGTAGCTCTTGCCAAAAATCAAGACTGTTTGCTTATAAAGCAACATGAAAAAATGTTTCCATTCCACTTTCTCGCAAATGAAGAAAGTGGTTAAATGGATTAATAAGAACACACATGAATAAGGTTGTGGAAAGTGATTGTGTGGATGCACACACACTCTTTTGTGTTACTGTGGTGATAGTCTTTGTTGCTTGTTATGAAGTAAAAGGGCTATAGAGCAACAACACATGTTAACACATGTAAGCTTCCAAGTAACATTGTCAGATTTGCTCTGGCAAGGTACATTTAATTGTGCAACAAGGGCTATTTCGTGAAGCAGGTGAAGCCTTTTGGTTTCACAGTATTGTTCAAAGGTTTTCCTGCCTTTTTTTTTTTCAGGTGATCCAACCAGAAGCAAGCTATTATCCATCAAGCCCAAAGTTACAAACTAATCAAGAGCCTGGAATCCAACAAACATGGCATAAAAGCAAGAAATCCAAAAGAGAACCAAGGGAAGGACTTCAGCCACCCCCTTACCGACCACGTAGAGATGCTTTTGAAACTTTTACCAAAGGGCATTCATGTCCTAGTAATAGGGATTGCTCTGGTCAGAGAGCTCGTTCTCAGAACATCAGAAATCCAGCCTTCACTGTCACAGGCTCTTCTGTGCCACCATGCTGCCAGCCTATCACTACTGTGACTGCCTCTGCTTCAGTTACTGTAGCTGTACATCCTGCTGGGCATAGCCACAATCCTCACGGAGGAAGCTTTCCATCCTACAAGAGGCACCATGAAGCTGAGCATGGACAATTTGAGGATCCTCATGTGCCATCTAATGTCCGGTGTGAGAGGAGGAACTCTAAAGTAGAAATCATAGAACTGCAAGATGTTGAATGTGAAGAAAGGGCTCATGGCGAGGGGTCAAATTAAGGTAAAGCTTTCCATCCCCATTGGATAGCATTGCCCACTCCATCTGCCCGCATGCACAATTGCTTTAAGTGCACTTTCTAACCATCTCTAAGCATGCAAGCCTGATGTAGCTATAAGCAATTCCTTATTACATTAAGGGATTTCTAAAGTACAGGAAAACTTGCTAGTGAGATGGGCATCTATATAAATTCAATAAATACATAAATAAAAAGGGGCTTGAGTCTGTACTCAAATTCAAGGGCTCTAGTCTGTGGCAATATTTCAGTTTTCTGGGTTCACTTGATGGCAGCCAGGTTGGTTGTGGATTAAGAAGAAAAAAGCTTCTTGCATTTACTGGTGATTAATCTAGCTAACCCAGTTTGCATGTGTTTGAACATGCTGACAAATTAGTTGAAAGGAGGGAATAAGCCAATGCTTTCTGTTTTCCCTCTAATGCCATGCTGAAACATTGGAGGAGTGAGAGGAAATCTGTGAGCCTGAGGCCTCAAGCACATAGTCCTGGCTCAGCGTTAGGTATAGACACAGCCTAAAACAGTTGTTCACTAGAGCCACTGAAAGAAGGATATGGAATATAGGATAACAGTAGGGGAAAATTTGCCATGCTGTGGAAAAAAAATTACAATTTCATTATTTTAATAATGGAACAACTACAGTTGTAATCGAAATTATTCAACCCCCATTGCAAATCAGGTTGATTGTCAAAATGTACAGACTTTCAGCTGTTTGCAATGAACAAATCAAACAAAAGCAATTGAAATAGCTCAACGAATGCTTCAAGTGGTGTCCCCAAATTCAACTGAAAATGCAACTTATAATGACTTCTCCAGTCTCAAAATTATTCAACCCCCTGAATAGAATCCGTCACAACAGCACACACACAGTATGCAAAACAAGTGTTGTCTCAAGGACACCTGATGCAACTAATCAAGGGCTTCATTAGTTGCACCAGGTGTGCTTGAGCTGGAACACATGAAATACCTGAAGTGGCTAGGGGTTTGTTGAGTGTCACGTTTGACTGCATGGTAGAAATACAGTATGGCTAAGTCAAAAGAATGGTCCAAAAAGGTAAGAGAAGAGATCATCGCCCTTCACAAACAAGGAACAGGATACAAAAAGATAGTGAAGGCACTGAATGTTTCTAGAGACACTGTTGGAAGCATAGTTCGCAAGTTCAAACTTAAAGGAACAGTGGTTACACTACCTGGACGGGGCCAAAAAAGGAAGCTGTCAATGGCTGCAGCCAGATTTTCTGAGAAGGCAGGTTGAGAGAAACCCTCGAGTGACTGCAAAAGACCTGCAGCAAGACTTGGTGGCAACAGGCACTGAGGTTTCAGTGAACACAGTAAGATGCGTACTAAACACAGAAGGTTTCCATGCCAGAACTCCAAGACATACACCACTACTGACCCAAAAGTACAAGAAAAGTCTGCTCCAATATGCTCAAAATCATACAAATAAGCCACAGAAGTTTTGGGATTCTGTTCTGTGGAGCGATGAAACAAAACTGGAACTTTTCGGCCTGATGAATCAGTGGTTATGTCTGGAGGAAGAAGAATGAAGCATACACTGAAAAGGACACTCTGCCTACAGTTAAGCATGGTGGTGGCTCGGTGATGCCCTGGGGCTGCTTTGCATCCTATGGCACTGGAAACCTGCAGCGTGTGGATGGCAAGATGGATTCATTGAAGTATCAGGAAATCCTAGGAGAAAACGTCATGCTGTCTGTAAGGAAGCTGAAGCTTGGGCGTCATTGGACCTTCCAACAGGACAATCCCAAGCATACCTCAAATTCCACTAAGGTTTGGATGCAGAAGTCCTGGAAGATTCTACAGTGGCCACCACAGTCACCTGGCTTGAACCCCATAGAAAATCTCTGGTGGGATTTGAAGAAGGTGGTTGCAGCACACAAACCCAAGAATATTACTGAACTGGAGGCCATTGCTCATGAGGAATGAGCTAAGATTCCTCAGGAACGCTGCCAGAAGCTGGTGTCTGGCTATGCATCTTGTTTGCAGCAGGTCATAAAAGCAAAAGGGTGCTCTACTAGATTCTGAAGATGCTTGCCATGAAGGGGTTGAATAATTTTGAGACTGGAGAAGTCATTATAAGTTGCATTTTCAGTTGACTTTGGGGACACCGCTTGAAGCATTCATTGTGTTGAGCTATTTCAATTGCATTTGTTTGATTTGTTCATTGCAAACAGCTGAAAGTCTGTACATTTTGACAATCAACCTGATTTGCAATGGGGGTTGAATCATTTCGATTACAACTGTAAATGACAGAGGTGGTTAAATTGCTTTTCTTGAAGCTTTCTATGTCCATGTTAAAGCACTCAGAAAAATCCAGATCATATATATAATGTGCGTGTGAGAGTGTGTGTGTTAGACACACACACACACACACACACACACACCATAGGTCTCGTGGCTTTTAATTGCAGTCTTGTTGAATGGCTTAGGCTGAGATGATTTATTTATCTTTGCTGAACTTTAAGTGAACAGTGGGGCTCCTTTTTTTGTCTCTATTTGTACAGGGAAATAACTGAAGCAGAGAAGAGGCCAAAGATGGGAGACCTCCTCTTTCCAGAACCGCTTGAAGAGAAACTGCTTCGAGTTATGGAAAAGGACAATGCTGCACCAGGACAAATATTCCCCCTTACTGTAATCTATTGTAATATTTTGTGAATTATTTCTATAAATATTTAAAAGATGTACACATCTGTAATATACGAGAGAAACTGTGTAAAGTAGTATAATCTGGAGTTGTGTTAACTCCTGTTTAACAGAGTGGGGACTGTTGTTTGTGCTCTGTACTTACTGTACGTTGATCTCTATGCCACAACTAAGCTTAATCTAGTCATAAATTTCAGCATATGTTGCTGCTGCTTAAATATTGTATGATTTATATGTATAATTCTATGCAAATATTGCTAATGTATTAGGATTTTTTTGTGTAAAGGTTCATATATATGTGTATGTGTGAGAGAGTGTGTTAAACTATTTTAAAATTTCCATATCACAGCCCTGTGGTAGTATGAAATACTTCTGTTAACTTTCAAACACGCTATGCGTGATAATTTTTTTTCTGTTTTTTCCTTAATGAGCAGATATGAAGAGCAGTGTGTTTAACGCTGATGACTGAAGTAGGCATAGCTGTGTGGTTTGTGTACTGTAACTGTTTTGTGGAGAACAGATTATTGTGAACTTCTAACATATGCCCTGCTGAAATGAATGTAGCACTGAAAGTATGTGACTTACCGATAACTCTCGTATGTAATTAATGGCTCACATGTAAGAGATTTGGCCAGAAAATTACAAGCTGAATAATCCTTTTTGCCTTTAATAACCTACTGATGCTGGCTACGACTACAGTTTTGTACACCTTCAGTTCCATTAGAATTAGTGTGAGTTCTCATGTGTGCATAAATCTATGTACGGTTGCAACTAGTAAATGATGATGATGATAATAATGATAATAATAATAATGGAGCTTAGCAATTGTTAATGCCACATCAAAAAAATTATTAAACCTAGGAGTGGAATGATTGGGAGCCAGCATTTGTAGGTTATAGGCTTTACCATTCCAATGTATTGTATTTGGCTTTAGGCAAACTACACAAACTGCCTCTGCTAATCTATGCAGCGGCCATGTCTCCATTGAGAATAAAATGGCCTCTTGTTCTCACTGCATCGTCCCACCTACACAAAGCAGAACAAGAAGGAGATGCTAGAAGCTAAATGCTAAAAGGCTTGGTGTGCTTTAGAACTACTCTGACCCTCATTACACAGATGGTCATGGCTGCAGTCTGCAACATGTAACACAACTGACATAGTTGATATTCTCTGTCCCCATCATTTTATGAAACCTTCAAGTTAGTTAAAGACCATTTCCATTCAGGTTATCAGTTGTGAAAAACATCCCTTTGAATGTCATCTTCTCCAAGCTGGTAACCTTGGTGTGTTAACTACAGACCTTTTAATCAGAAAGACATCAGATTGAAAAACACTGTCTTAATGCATCTAAAGTATTAATAATGTAGCTTTTTTTTTTCAAATTTGTTATACTGGGATTTGTAATTATGTAAAGTTGCCATATTAGGCATAGCACAGCAGAAAGTAATATGATTCATTTTTTATGTCTTTCTATCTCATTTCTCAGAGCGAAAGACTAACAAATATAAGTATAAATATAAATATATATAAAAGAAAATGTAGTAAAATAGGAAGGAAAGCAAGCAAGCAAGGCAAAGCCTTAAAATGATATCAGAAGACATACGATACACAAATTATTATCACATACAATGTATTGCATATCAAACTACATGTGAACTTGAAGGTTTTCACTAAAATGCATTGGATGTTTTATTCTATTAAATGTTCTTTAAGTTTTCAGCTTTAAATGTCCTTTCTGCATTTCAGAGAAAAATATTTGTTGTGACCTATGTAAGTATACAAGAAGCACAGAGTCAGCATGGCTTCCCTGCTGTCTTTGTTAAGATTTTGCATCTTAGTTTGAAGTAGTAACAGAGGCTGAAAAAAATACGAGGTGGATTTCTCTGCTGGCTCCTGGTCTCATGTAAAGAGAGGAATTCCTGCATTTCTTCCACGTGTTGCATGAGCTGCCCTTACAACAACAGCATATACGTCCCTAATGGAATTCTCCTTTTCTACAAAACTCGGGGGGGCATGGAGAGACAACATGCCAACAGATCTTCTGCATATAATTTGGGTTAAAGCAGGGTTATAATGCACGGTGTATAACCCTGCTTTTGATAGTGTTCAAATACTATCACGTATACTTGTGATAGTATTTTAAAGCAGTTTCTTGCTGATGTGCAGCTTAGCAAATAGTCTTCTGAACACACCCCACTGAATGAAAACTAATGCTTTTACACAATGCATGTTAAATTTCCTGAGACTGGTGTGCTTATCCATCAGCACTCCTCAGAATCTGGTAAAAAGTTCCGGAGCAATTGATTTTACCAAATTGGCTAAGAGCAGCTCTCTCTAGGAAAAACTTGTATTTAAGCGATTTTGCATCAACCAATGTGATGTCTAAATTCAGCTTGACTTAGCTTTAGTAAAAAAAAACAGTGTAGTGCGGGCAAACCCTGATGGCCCATATTGCGTGGACCTGAAGTGATTATTTCAGCAATTAATCTCCCTATTTAGTCACTGTTTGAATAGAGTTATGCCTCTCTCAGAGCCAGCTTTTGCCACAGCTTCTCATTTCTCCCTGCTAGATATCTGTCACTGTAATGCATTAACCAGTATGGCCCTTTCACATCGAACATTAGTAATGCGCTGAGGCAAGACCGTTGTGTACATCTGTCTAATGTGAACTTTCTGAAGAACGAGTGAATATCTCATTGCTTCAGTGGTATAAAAGGCAGGAAATCTCCTCCTGCAGGTCTATTTTGCCGCAGAAGCATCTAAATATTCAAATCTTGGTAAAGTTAGATTATTAGAGAAAGAATGAAAGAAACAATCCTGCAAAAGTTGATACCAATTGTAACCTATATCCTTTGTCAGGTACTGGTGCCTCAGAAGTCATGATGCTTGTTTAGTTGCTTCCCATTATTTTTTAAGAAAGGGGGAGAAAGTGAGCAAGTACAAGAATCTGGTTTTCAGTAGTCCTCACCTTAACGTTCTCTGTGTGTTTGTGTGTCAGAGAGATATATACAGTATATACTGTATATGCCTTTCTGTGGGATTGCCTGCTGCCTGATTTGTGCATAGTATAGACCATTTTCTCTTCTTGTCACATTGGCAAAAGGAGATTTCAGTGATCAGTTCTATGTTTTGAAATTATAAATTGTTGATATTTATATTTTTGTATCATAAGAATGTTTTCTTACAGTATTTGTCATGCCAGTTTATAACAAATAAAATGCAGGGATTTTATTTCTATTGGAAACACTATTACAGCTATGTTTTTACTTTTTAAATTTTTTTATTTGTATAGAATGCTTACTAATGTTAAATAGGAAGAGAGTATATAACATTTTACATTAAGAACTCATTTTGTAGGTTTTTTTTAGAGTGAGAAGTCGAAAGGAAAAATATTCAGACTGGGTCTCATTGTCTGCCTGTTTATAGCAGGAATGGGTTTGTATTTCAGTTACAAAGATAAAAGTATGCCATATAATTTATTTATATGAAAATTTATTTTTGTAGTGTACATAGTAGTCCTCAATTCTTTTGACAGAATTATATTTTTAAAAGAGTTTATATGTGATAATGATACCATTATGTTTTGGAACATTGCTGAGACATAAAATACAATGCACATTTTTCATGATAGTCCATTTGCAAACAAAACCCAGGTCAACAGTATTAAAGAGAGTGAGGATATTACATGTCATTCTGAACTGTTTTAGGTTTACCATTTTGTGATCTAGTATGGTTCTCAATTTTAAACCATAAATGAAAAGTTGTACAAACTCTCTAAACATTAATGTTCAAACACTGATAGAAATTCTAACATGAATAAAAAATATTATAACTTATTGCTTACGTATTTTGTTGTTTGTGGAACATTTATTAAAAATGGTGGCTTGCATCTTTCTGAATTAGGCAGGCTAACTGGAACAATATTGTTGACAACCTTTAAATAATGACCATCATTGTTTGACATGAAATGTTTATGGTGGGATTTTAAAGACCTGCATAGAGGCCATCTCAAAGTTGCAACAAATCTTTGGTGTGTAGCCACAGATCTATAATTCTGACAGATTGTGGACTGAGACTGCTTTGCTGCCCAGACAATAAAGGGACTTCTTCATTGAATTCTCAAGGACCAGATCTAATGGATTAGCAGTGTTAATCGGTTATAACAAGCAATAGTCTTGTGGTATCTTGAAGCAGGGGTGGGCAACCTTTCAGGACCAAGAACTGAACCTAACATTTCAAAGAGACTAAGGACCACATCAAATGTGTGAGTAGAACAGGATTTGGCAGGTAGGGTAACTCTGAAGATTTTGTTCGCTTTTTAACTATGAACTGCCTATATGATAGCTTAAATTACAGTTTTTTCATGTACTCCACTTTTCAAAATGGGAAGCGATTATCCTGTCAGTTTTCAGCCACTCCAAAGGCAGCAAAAGGGGTTTCAACTTGCTCACTCCTACCTTAAAACAGATATATTTGAGTATAACCTTTCACTGGCCATTTCATTTGTTCAAGTTCATTTCACCCTACATCTGACAAAGCAGAGTGCGTAGAAGTGTGTGTTAAGTGTAAACATTTATGCCATCAATATAAGCTAGGGTTGGGTCCTCAACAAAGTGCCCACAGGAACCTCTCTTGGTGTCCTCTTAGCTCCCTACCCCATCAACTCTGGGATTTGGATGACTGCAGTGAGCGTTCTACAAACTGATATAGTGGAAAAAAACCCACAAAAAGACAAAATGGTAAGGAACACAACAAATTAGATTACCAACAAGGTAACAAGTATTATGGAAGAAGTCACGGGAATGTACTGATGGAAGGAAAGTAGATACTAGATATGTAAGAATACTAGACTTATGGTGGTCTGTAACAAACATTTTTTTCCTCTCATGGATGCAGTTTCCTACACTGGATTGCTCAAAATTCACTCAAAATTAATTTGGAAACCACTTTTTCCCTTTATATTTGTTAATATCCCTTTTTATGAGATCAAATATTACTCCTTGCTCTCCATTAAACCTACCTATGAATTCTTAGGAACACATTTTCTTACTTGGCTTTAACTTTTTAAAAATATTTATTTATTTATTTATTTGGTGAGGCAACAACAGTATTTGTTTAAGGCTAAACTAAACATGTAGCTAAATCCTTTGGCATAACATGAGTGGCTGCTCCAGAAGTGTGTCTCATTGGGAAGCTACACTGCCATAGACAAATGAGGTGTTCACTCAAATGCAATACAAGTAAGTTACACCTCTGAGGAGAATCTGAAACAGAGGCTGATTATATCTGAATAATCATATGCATGCCGTATTTTAATTGCTTTTAATGACGAGCACAAATAATAAGAACAATTCCTAGGCCTATAATACAAAGAATAAACCCTTGGTCTATGGCTGCAGTTACAATCGACCCCATAAGTGGAACAGGATGTGTGCCAGGAACTGTGGCATAAGTGGCTTTGAACTACTTTCTCATTCTAAATTTACACAGTTGAGTTCAGCTAAAAGCTCTGGGGAAGTCCATGTGCATTCTGTTTGTAAAAGCTTAAAACTTCAAGGTGGATACGGTATTGTCATTCCTGATAAAAACGAGGAGAAATGTTCGTCTTTACAGCCATAGCAAGAAAATAAGGAACATTATTACAGGGAAACCTTAATTTGACAGACCTCAATAGGCAGACCTAAACAGCAGCTTCAATTTCTGAGGTAATTCACACCAATCTGTAATTATATAATTATGCAAATGACATGAATGGTGCAATTGCATCATTTGCATGACATTACACAAATGATATAAACTGCCATAATGAGCAACTTTTGTATTTAACAAAAGTTAAATAACATTTGTTTATTCTTTACAAATGTTATTATATTTGTAAAGAATAAACACTCCCTCAAGTGGCACATCAAAAGGTTTTCTGTAATTAACTATTTTTTGTTTGTTCTGGTGGTCTATTTTGGGTTTTTTTTTTCCAAAGTAAGATAATTAATGACATATATAAGTGCACCATTTTCTCTGCAAGAAGTTTTCAAAATTGATATGGCATAGACCAGAATTAAGAACTGAACCATTTTTCTTAGGAGACAATACAGTAGGAAGCAAATAAATATTGAGCTAAGTTGGTTGGTGAGTGTGGCAGATTTATGTTATGGACTTGTATATTGTTAAGCTTTTGTTTTTTATTTATTTTCATTTTTTTTTACCATACAAACTTTGAGGAAACTCATTTTTCTCCTTTCCTAACTTAAGGCCTCTCTCACACTCTGTCGTCTGGCACAAGATACAGTCAATCTGGAATGAGCAAGAATTTAGGGAGCTTCTTAATATGAACATGGAGAAAGGACACTATCCTCTCTTAGGTGGCTAGATTCCTTGATTTATTGACAATATTACTTTTCCTGTCACAAGGGAATTTTTATCACAAGGGAATATCATATTGGAATTTGGAAAAAACCGTAAGTCCTTTATTTGGTGGGAAGGAACCATTTGGAACCAGCCCGAGAGTTTTAAACTGGGAGAGTTTTGTCAAGGCAAAATGCACTAAACTATAGTAACTCTCTCCAAAAAACCGATTTGACGAATTTGTTGCCTGCTGTAAAAATGTCCATTTGTTTCTGCACTGTTCCACTTACAATATTAAATATATATTGAAAGGCACCGTAAATCTCTCTTGTTTTGCCACAAAGGAAATTAAATCCTGCAGTGCTGCTCATGGACTTCTCACTGCTTCATTAAGTGGAGAACACTTAAGACTGATAATTTGACAGGAGGAAAAATTTGACCTTCCTTACAAATTACTACATCAGGAAAAATGCTACAAAAAATGGAATTAAAGGTGTACACACTGCTGCACTGAAATTAATAGTTTATTTTTCTCACTTGATTCATGTTGATGGGGAACCAATCATTCCCTGCAATAGTAACATCAGTTTCACATCTTACAGCCTGATTTGAGCAAATAAATGTTTAAAAACACTTTATAATTCCCATGGAACTACAGCCAATAAATATGTAAACTCTTTATACTTCATGGACTGCTGAATCAATTATTTGTAATGATTACCTGGGAGCACTAAGGCTACCTTGGAGTACTGAATAGCCACAGAAGATATCTTGATTGCTGCAAATGCATACACATTAAACCAGTTTGGTCATTTCTTAAAAACCTTGGTTTTCCAAAGGGCAAAACTGGCTTCAAGATAAAGATAGGAGAAGTTGCTAAGCAAGACACTAATATATTGAACTTGCCAATCCAGAACAGCAGCCCAAAAAGTTTTCCTTAAAAATCTAAACATCAGAAATAAAATTAACAATAATAACAATTGCTAAAAATTATGCACAAAGTCAGGCCTGCAACTGCAGTATCACTGTACTATCTAGGGATATCTGCAGGGGTTTTAAAATCTGCCAGACAGCCGGCACTGTGTTGGGACTGAAGCCCCACCTCCTTTGTACATGCATACCGCACCTGTCAATATACATCTTGTATATGTATATTGCTCTCACTGAGGACGCCTGTGTCATAGACTCTAGGACTTTTTCTCGTGGTGGTGGGTTTTCAAACGTTTTTTCAATAATGTATGCATGTATATGTGATTGGGACCACACAAGAACATAACAGAAACTGGTTTGGATCTTTGGAATTTGCTACTGGCAAGTTTTTACAGTACAGAATCCCAAATTAGTAGCAGGTAGGCCTCTTCCTCCCTCCCTCCTTTTATTTGTACACATTTCACTTGGAAATGTTTTTAAATCAAATCTCCTAAAATGCAGGGTATTACACCTGGAGTTCCAGGATTTGCTTAGAGAAAGAGGTCCTTGGGATGCATCCTGGCATTTTGTTTCCTGTCCAGTTTTTCAAGCTAATTGCTACATTGACATGGCAGTGGCAAAGTGACTATCCACGCTGTTGCCCAGGAATACATGGAAAGGTGTAGTTCACCATAACCCTAAAAGTTCTCCAGACCTTGCAAAGTCATTTTGCCATTTCCTGATTGTGCTTGTAAATGCAGCCTTGTATAAATACAGAGCAAGTGAAATGATTCTGGTTCATGTCCTGCTAAATTTAGTTGTTCAATACTCTGTTGCTTGTTCTCTCACCAATAAGTGCATTAGAGTTACCACTGCTTCTGTTGATAAAGGCCATTATGTAACATTCTTTTTTACTGTTTTATTACCTGGGGAACAGGTAATAATTTCTTCATGAGCTACTTCCAGGTGCTGTTAGTCACAGTCACTTGTGACATCAGTACTACCATCTCCTTGCAGCGCTAGATGGAGATTATTAGTTATGGATTGCACGCAGAATTCTGCTTCATGTTCTCACTTCTTCCAAGCCTAACAGGTCAGAAGCATGGAGGAGAGGCATTGGGTGAAGAATTCTGAGCCTATATCCCAAAATACTCTGGCTGGCAGGTCACAGATCAGGAAAGGGGACAAAGATGAAGCAAGAGACAATGAGAGCTCCCTGTCACTTTATCCTGCAAACCTTCTCCACATCTTTGACCTGTCAGCTGGCTATTTTTGGACATAAATTCAGCTCTCCCGATATCTTAGTTCACCTTTACTCTTCCTTTCCATCTGTAACCTGTCAGCCAGGCTATTTTTGGACATGGGTTTGGCACTCTTTCAAAAAATGTTAATCCATTCTAAGTCATTCAATACTGTTAACATGTGTGAACTAGCCAACTGTGGCTTATTAAGCTAACACTGTTAAGCAAACCACAACTTAAAATGATAACCCAGTCATGCCATAGAGAGATGATTTTCAAATTAATAGCTGCTTTCCAGCATGACTAAAATTATCCCAATGGAAAGGTTTTCTACCCCACAATGGTTAATGAACTTATGAAAATAATTATGCATTATTGGTCTGAAATCTATACAAGCAACTTTTTATAGCAGAAACTGGAAATCATTGCATACTGTTCAGAAGAGTTCTTAGGAAATGACTAGAAAAATCTCATTACTGCACCACATGGTTTAGATTTTGACCAGTAATGCCATCAAGTCATTTTTTTCTTTTGCTTACTTGTTTTATTATGTTCTGCGTTAAGAGCTATTTTGCCATGGGAAGAGGGGAAACTCACAGCAGCTGGCAACATCTATCTGAACTTGGTTGACCTCAAAAAACAATATTGAGTCAAGTTAATATTTGGATGAGAGACCACTAGGAAATCTTATGGTGTATGCTAGCCTGGGAAGTCCAAAAAATTTCAGAAAAAGGCAGTGGCAACCATTTCTAGTAGTTTTGTTGCCATATTGTTGCTAAGAAAACTACATGGATATGTCCATGAAGTCAACTGGAGTTAATTTTGACTATTTTTCTACTGTAGCTCCTCTTTTAACACAGAACTGGTCTTGAGTTTCAGAGCTGATTCCCCTAGTGATTTCCTAGTAGGATCTCTTTCAGCTTTTATTTTAATCAAGCCTGCTGTCAAATCTCCCATCAGCAGTGGGATTCTAAGGGGTGATTTCCCTCCATTCTGGGACATCTTGTAAGAAAAAAATAAGCCTCTAGCTGTGAACTTTTTACAATATTTATTTATATCATGAAGAAGCAGCATACAGACACAAGGTGGTACAATAACACACTATAGCACCCCCAAACTCTCTCTTGGCTGGGCTCAGAGCAAACACAACCTGTTTGTTCCCATTTTTTTTTCTTTCCTCATCTTCTGCCTTGCCTCATGCACATTTGGAGTGTTGTCTGTATTTCTGAGCATTCCCAAAGTAGCTTCTTTTCCCTCTATTCTTATCTTCATTCTTACTTAGGGGCTGGTAGCCCTAGCCACCAGAAGGCCTAGCCAGAGATTACATTGTGTGTGTGTGTGTGTGTGTGAAATCTACCAAACAAAATGAGAGATACAAAGATAAAAGAAAATAAAAACAACAAAATACATATATGAACAATATAAAAAAGGAATTACCTGAATTATATAATTGCCACCATGTCAACAAAAACTTTCATAACCTGAAAATACAAAATGTCTGGAAGAAGGGGAAACTTTTAGCCTGGTGCCAAAATTGACAGTGAAGGTAGTAGCTGGCTTCCTTGGGAAAAGTGTTTTATCAGCTGTGTACCATTACAGACAAGGCCCCCTTCTTTGTACCTATAGAGGTGCAGGAAAGTATTGTAGAATGCATTTGGCAATGCATGGTAGTATCATTAAAAAAAATGGTACCACTGCAATCTATGTAGGGCTACTTTTGGATATAACTCGGATGCTGCAACTGGTCCAGACATCTTAAAGTCGCCAAGTTTGAAAAACACTGAGCTAGAGTATGACTAGGCAACCCCACTGCCGTAGAAAAACCAGCAACTTTTAGATCACTGCACTGGTTAACAATAGACTTCCAGACCCAATTCTAAGTGCTGGTTATCATTTATAAAGCCTTATAAATTGAAGCGCTGGGATACACCACGCATTGCCTTTCCAAAATTACAGTTGCCCATCTGGTCCAAATATTTCTGGAGGGCCTGCTGTGTATGGACTAGGCAGCAGGCGCTTCTTTGCAGTGCCTCCCATGCTTCCCTTGGGTTTACATTTCACTCTTCCTGCTTGCACTTCATAAGGTGCTAAAACTGCAGTACCCTTATTGCGTCTTCGGCCAAACTGATTGTGGATGCTCATCGTGGATATGTCTGATTAGTTTTTTGTTAGGTTTCCTTTATCTCTCAAAGTCAGATCCATAATTGCTTTCTGTGCCAACAGCCATAATCTATTAATTGATAATGCTTTCAAGTGGATCTGTTTGTCTGATACCAAGGACTTAACTTGAACCCAGTCCGTTCATCAGCCACGACATTGCAAAAGCGGGGTGGGGGGAATGGAAAAGAAACCGAAATAACTAAAATTACATTCTGTATTGCAGCCACGAGTTTTGCTGCTCAGATTGTTTTAAGGTTCTGCTTGCATTTGTCAGCCTAGGATTGACATCGGTGTCCCAAACGATCGCTTTCCCGCCTTTGAGTAAGCCTCCCCTCCCAACCTCCGAGGAGCGCAAGGTGTTAAGACCACGGCGGGGAAATCCCACTCTCTGCGCCTTAGATTGGCTCAGGGAAGCCAGCGGGAGGAGCAACATCCTCTTCCAGCGGCCATTGGCTGCAGGGGCTGCCGTTCGCGGCCTCTCCGAATCTCCCTTGCAAGGAAGGGCCGCGGAGGTTTGAAAGTTGGGCGGGAGGCAGCGCTGGTGAGTTGTGGGCGAGCGGTCTTCCTAGGGGCAGATGCAAAGCGGCTGCAGAGCCCTGGGTTGAGGTCTCGGTTGAAGGAGAAGCAGGTTAAATAGCGAAATAACGAAAGTAGGACAAAAAGCGAGTGGCGGTGAAGGCTGCCACGGACTCTGCTCCTCCGTGTCGTACTGATTTGGAAGGGAAAAAAAACCATTTTGTCAAATGAGGACGAAATGCGCGCGTAGATCGAATGTGCTTTCCATTCGATCCTTGCGTTTGAGTATACGCTGCTTGTATTGTAATAGCTATGTGTTTTCTTATTGGTTCGAGTAAATATTGATTGCCCACAATGTGATTTATGTGAGCTAAATTGGTTATGTGCCACCAAGTCGTTTTCGACTCCTAGCGACCACATGGATAGATTTGCTCCATGAACGTGAGCTCAGAGCCCTCCTGAATTAAATTCCCACCAGCAGTCCCGCCTGCCTCTCAAGGAATTCCGGCGGCATTCATTCGGACATCTTTCGCTCTCCCTCTAGAATTTGCATTTTTTTCCTAGCTTTTCCTCCTCCCTCCCCGTTGCATTAGGGTGGGATAGGAGAACGTATTCCGCGCAGACTCGTGATGGAAACATTTGCACGACGGCCTATCCCTGAATCCTCCGGCGCTGATCTCAGCGAGGCTCGCAACGTAAGGAGCCCGGAAGGACTGCAGCCTTGCGTTATTTCCCCGCCGTAGAGTAGGATGGAAAACGGGGCTCGGGGAGGGAAGAGGTGCTGGCGCGGTGGAAGGCAGGATGCTAACGCTTCCTTTAAGAAGTGGCGGGAAAACTCTTCAGAAAAAAACATGATCAGAGACTAACCGCGCGAGTTGTCGGCTGGGTGAAGGATGTAGGAAGAGTGTTAATTTGCCTGGCTGTTGATTGCACTTCCACCACCCTCCCGGACACACTCAGTCCAGACGCCCTCAACTTCCTCCTGAGCAGAACCATCCCTTTTCCCTTCGCCTCGCGCAAGCGCTTTCGGGAGGCTAGTGAGCGCGCGGGAAAGAAACACCGCGGAGGTGCCTTCCCGCCATTGGGCGGAATAAAGTGCGCTGGCTTCCAGAAAAACTCGTGCCCCGGCCTTGCAGCGTCTTAACGGCGTCATCCAGCACGCGCTGCCTGCCCTGCTGTTATTTTGGGACCGTGATAGTTGGGTGACTAAATCGCCAGAGTGGAATTGACCTTGCGCTCGTTTGGCTGCTGTGAGTTAAAGTTTAAAAAAGGAGGGAAAGGCCGGGTGAGGTGGAACTTCTGAATGTCCTCTGATAAAAGAAATGTTTCTGGCTTCGTTTATTTCTTTGCCTTCACATGAAGCTGACTATCAGAACTGAGCAGAGAGAAATACTAGCATTCTCCTTACAGAGACCTTGGTAGGGATTGGAGGGGTGTCAAAAAGGTCAAAATGGCGGCCGTAGCATAAGATCGAAGCTTCACCTCTTTTTTTATGCCCTTGCAGTGGCCATCTTTATTTCTCTGGCACCCCTCTTGTCAGCAGTTTTGTGTCTTGGGTAGTAACTCCTAACACACATACCATCCATTTACCAAGTCTGGAGAGGAACAGCCATAATAGAAAGCTTCCCTGGCTAAGCTCTTCATTGATTTTCTCTTCACCTGGTTCTTTGAGCTGAACTGAGTGGCTCAATTTAGCCACCTCTTGGATTTCCTCCAATGCCTCACTGGAGTAGCATTAGGGGATATTATGGGAAATCAAAAAAGGCTGTCCTCTCTTCCTATCCTCCAGCTCTTCTGTTGCTAGCTTCTCATGCCAGGTAAGTTTTAAAAGGGATGATGTCCTATTAGGGAACAGCAGCCTTACATTTTGCTGTTCGAAAACATGCAAATGTGAGTAGATTAATAGGTACCACTTCGGGGGGGGGGCAGGTAACGGCGTTTCGTGTAGTCATGCCGGCCACATGACTACGGAAGTGTCTACGGTCAAACGCCGGCTCTTCGGCTTTGAAACGGAGATGAGCACCGCCCCCTAGAGTTGGACGCGACTGGACTTAATGTCAAGGGAAACCTTTACCTTTACTACTGTTGCTGAACCACAGATATAGCAGTCCTGGCGAGTATTGCCACAGGGAGGAATTGTTCAGCATTATTGGAAGAGCCCCACATCTAGATGTGGACCATATGTAGACCTGTTTAGCATCAACAAAGATGGCTGCATCTCATTTAAATTTTTAACAGTGCCTTGAATATAATGAGCTAGAGTAAGAGAAGAGAATTTTATAAAAATTTTTTTAAAAACCCTATGTTTATTATGTTATTGTATTATTATATTCTTTATTAATATCTTCCCATTCCTGCATCAAAGCAGAAAGCTGTGGGCCGAAAGACTGTCCTTCAGTCAGTTTGGTGTGTGATTTTTATGGGTTTCATTAACATTTTATGGACTGATACGTTATTATTTACATGTATTGCTGCATTTTGACTTGAATTGATTTTATGTATTTTTAAGCATTGTAAGCCACTTGGAATTGTATGAGGTAGACATATAAGAATAATTGAATCAATTAATGGGATTTTTCTGGAGGAAAGGACAGTGTATTACAATAACTCTATGCACAATGATATTTAGCAGCAAAGTGTTCAGCTTTGGAACCTCTGTAAAAACAATAGAGAAAAGCTGTGTGGGAGTGGGAGGAGACCATGACCTTTTCTCCCCAGTCATCCTTTTTTGACCCAAGCTTCCTAGTTGGCTGGTCAGAGAGGGTGCAAGAGGGTGTGTGATAGATGCTGCGTGGGTTGGGGAGGGTGCAAGGGGGTGTGTGAGAGGCGCGGGGCAAGGGGTGTGTGGGGGTGCATGAGTGGCTGGCGCAGCACAAATGCAGAGAGGCTACAGGAGGGTGCGTGGGTGGGGGAGACTTACCCCCAGCAACTTGTGACCTTCCCTGCCAGCTTCCCCATTGACTTTCTGGGGAAGTGCCAAGCACCCAGATTGTGATCCTGTGACTATGGGGGTGTTAGGATGGCCGGAACTCCGACTGGTTGTAACCACCATTCGTTCAGCATGGTTGTAACTTCAAATGGTGTATGACCAAATGGTTGTAGGTCGAGGACTACTTGTAAAAGATTGATGTTTTATTGCCTAGCATTCTCTTTCCTTACTGTGCAAGCTGAAGCCTCTGGGCAGGTTGCAAATCAGATATATGTGCAGTACCATCCATTTGCTTTGTTCAGCAACTGCTGTTGGGATGCACTTTATGTAGATGCTAATACTGTATATACTCATGATTAAAACTATTTATGGTGGTAGCCTCCCAATATATTATGCAATATAAGACTTTGAACCAGGTCTGCTTTATTATGTTGCAAAGTAAGAGAAAGAAAGCCTGACCAAATGGGATATTTTCTTTTTTCATCATCCCTGTAAGTGAAGATCAAGCCATCTTTCATCAGGAATGAGAGTGAGGTTTTGACCTCATTATAATAATATCCAGGTTAAGTTGTTGGACTAGATCCAGGAAGAGCGAGGTTTAAATCTTCATTTAGCAGTGCATCTTATTGGGGAATTTTTAACCAGTCCTACCTGCAGGAAAGATTGCCCCCATTAAAGCGTGGCAGATACTCTGCTATGGAATGAAATCCAAAGTGCTGAACTTGGGAATTTTTCATGCATGGTATTTAAATGACAGCTATTTCTTTATATGACATAAAATAAAGCAAGTATGCAAGCAATACCCAAATCCATAGTGTATTGCCAGCCTTTAAGTGAAGACATTGATCATGTGTTTTTACTAACAATCTGCTACAGATATTTGTAGGTAAGATAATGGTAGGTGGATTTATTTGCTAGATTTATATCCTGCCTCTCTCAGGAACCCAAAGCAGTATACCTACTACTCCTTCCTCCAAAGTTCTCGTAACAACACTGTGTTTGGGCTGAGAGAGTGAGTGGCCTAAAGTCACCCAGTAAGTTTCCGTTTGCCATGTTTCTCTCTATTGACCTTTACTTTAATGAGTATTTTTGTGTATTTTGCTGATTAACAACTGTAGAATAAAATAACTTTTTGTCAGTTACACTTTTTAACTGGTATTTGGGAATCTAAAAGTAACAATGGCTGTAGTTTGATCTAGTGGTTAAGATGCTGGGCTAGAAACCAGGAGACTGAGAGTTCTAGTCCTGCCTTAGGCATGAAAGCTGGCTGGGTGATCTTGGGCCTGTCACACACACTCAGTCCAACTCACCTCACAGGGTTGTTGTGGGGAAAATAGGAAGAGGAAGAAGTATTAGGTATGTTTGCCGCCTTGAGTTATTTATAAAAATAATAAAGGTGGGATAAAAATAAAATACTAAAACAACTCTTTGGACAAATTTATAACATTAACATTACTAGCACTTTATTTTGTGGGAGGGGTTGCCCTAAGCTTGCATTTCTATCTCTGATTTTTGTAATATACAGACTGATGATTGATCTGCCACTGCCATCTCTTGGATGGAAATAGATTTGCTAAATAAATACTTATTTTTTGCTCTCTTATGGACTGGCATTTACTCAAAATCCTGTACAATCTATTATTCTTTGTAGCACCCACAAGTGGGTGTTGTTCAATGTACAATTTAAAGCTTAAAACTAAATCAGTTTTCATGATATAGCATGTGATCTAACTTTTAGACTTCACTGCTTCTCCATGCCTTACTATTGTAGTTGCCCTAATAACTTTCATACTTCAATCTAAGTATCCTGGTATAAACGGTAGCTCTAATCCTTTGTTAAAGGATGTGATCTCTCAGTGTTGTGTGAACCCATCATAGTTGGGTAAAGATCAGGCAAGCAATCCAAGCTAAAAGAACAAATAAGAAAAGATGGGAATTGCTTTTGATGGCACTAGTGATGGTTCTCCCAGTGCAGTTCCTCCTAAACTAGATTATATGGAGTCCCCTCCAGGAGAGTCATTATTTCAGGCAAAATGTATTCAATAACATGGAATTTCCATTGCTAAGCGATGTGGTCATAAAGCATCATGTCACGTTACTGCATCACTTAGCAATGGCAATCCCAGCACTCCCTGTTGCAGTTGTTAAGCAAATTCCACCGATCGTTAGCCAAGGACTCACCCCAATCCAAGCCATTCCGGGCTTGGTCCCTCCCAGCCCTGAGCCTCAGCAAGGCAAGGGACTTCCCTCAACTCCCCCCACCCGCCTATCTCCTCCCCCATCTCTCCCCTTTTGGCCACCCTGCACCCTGCCTTGTGGGACTGCTGAGAGACAGGAAATTGGATATATGGGCAAGGGATATAGAGGGACAGAGGGATGAGTCATCTGACTCAGAATCTGTCTATCAATGTATGTGTAGAAAGCATGTGTAGAGCAGGATGTATGCGATTGACCGATGAATGACCTGAACCTTGCCAGGCTAGAGGGCAGAATAGATGTTAATTGGGAAAGTAGGTTAGAATAGATAAGGATGTTTATTAGAAAAAATAGATTAAGATAAAGGAAAATAGATTAGGGTGCCTGCCAGATAAGGGGGATACCGTTTGCCAGCTGGGCAGGAAGCCCCCAGGAAATCACAGGAGTTAGGGGTTCACGTTAAGCAGATGGAAGATGTATACCTTAATCAAATAAGTGCTATCCATAATCAAGGGTTAAGAGTTCATTCTAAGCAGGTGGAGGATGTATACCTTGATCAGATAAGCACTGTCTGTGGTATAAAAGTACTGTTTGCTGTCTGTTCAGCACTTCCTTTCCCTTTGAAGGAAGGAAGTCCGCTTATTCCAGGTACCTCGAATAAACGTTATTTGATTCTCCCGCTCTGCATGGTTATTGGCTTAAAGCGCCAGGCGATCGAATCTAACCGCAGTTTGTGGCCATCACTGCAAGCAGCCCCAGAACCATGTAGCTGCAGCGCAGTGTGAAGCTGCTCCAGGAAGCCTCAGCCACCCCAGACCAGTCCCAGCCACAGTTGCCCTCTCCACACTGCGCTCTGCTGCCCCAGCCAAACTTCGCCATCTTCTTGCTCCCACTGCTGATGTGGTGTGCCCGGCCTGGCCCTTCGCACCAAGAAGCCCTTTTGCGCCACGCTGCTGGGCTGAGGCTGGGCTTTGCACTGTGGTTCTTGGAAAATTCATGTATTAGTTTAATGTATTTCTATGCTTCTGTTACTTTATTTGGGTTTTATATAATGAACATTCATATTGAGATTATAGGTAGTAACTTTACAATACTAGGGCTCCCAGATTTGGGCTGCAAAAGTCCAGGTAAAGAAAAATCTAACTCCTTTGTATCATCTATTAGTTGTCTAGATTTTTTCAGCCTAGATCTGGTATCTCTATACAGACCATAATTGATGCTCACTGGTGTATTGCCTTTAAAACTATTAACATAAGTTACTGACTAAAATGTTACAATTCAGACACTAATCCAGAGAGTTCGCTCAATATAATGAAGTTAATCCGTTCCATGTTAGAAATGCTGCTTACCGAGTCTGAAGGATATAACAAATACCCCATGCCTAAGCTCTGCAGGGTTTCCTGCTTCTAAAACTAGAGAACAACAAGGGTTTGCCTAGGAGGTTCTGAAGTAGGAGGAGCAAGACTCTTATTTTGTTCTCTCCCAGAAACCGCTGAAGTAACTTGAGCAGAATGACAATTGTCAAGAACACCTCATTCAGTAGTGGGCCCTGTTAAAATGTGGAGGGCGAGGACAGTCATATCTCGAGCACCATAAATATTGAGAAAAATTAGTTATAACAGAAAATAGAGGGAGTAATTTTTCACTTCAAAGGCATAGGTTACTTGACCGTTCCCATCTATAATTTATGCTAATAACTCTATTAAGGACTAATGTGCCAGGTAACCTGATACTATGGGTCATTTTTCAGCTGCTTCTATAGCATGAACAAAATCACCTTGAACATCTCTGAGTGCTAAATCAGAACAGTCTATACCAACTCAATTTCTTTCAAAAGAGTTTTTTTCAAGACATCACACTAGCCTTGTTACTTCTTCAAAATGCTTTCATTTAAGGAGCAGATTGTCCTGGCTGGCTTTGTCTAAAATGTGCAAGATTTTAGTAAAAGTTGGGTCCCAATTCTATGCAGTGGACGAGAGTAGACTCTGTGTATAAAATTGGAAACTTTTACCTTTTAATTCCTACTCTTTAAAATATCAGATGACCTTCCAAAATGTTTCATTATCTTAATTACTCAAGCATTTGAACTACTTTTTGTGCCTTTTGGGGGTAATTGGGCAAACCCAAACCCAAGGTATATGTGGAATTTTGAAGTGTCTGAAACTGGTCTTAAAGCTCCTTGGTAGTCAGATGTCTCTTCCATTCTCTAGTGCCACCAAGGCTGAATGTATATTGGTGCCATTTCAGTTTGAAACCGTTCTGCCTAAACATTCTCTAACCAAAATGTTCTCATTTTTTTCCTTGATTTCACTTAATTTCACAGAAATTCTTTAGTGGCCCCTTGGGAAGGGATCAACTTGAGTGGCATACATAGAATGAGTGAAATCATTGTTTTTCTTGGCCTGTTGAGAAGTATGCAGGTATATTAAACAATTCAAATGAAGAAATGGAAAAAGGAATTTGTTCGTTAATTTTCATGTGTATTTACCACTAAGATACCATACATAGTAAAAGTGCCTTTTAAGCCTTTTTCTCTTATTTCCAAAAAATAGGTCATAATTGCCTCAGGCTCCTACTTCTAGTTTTCAAATTTATTTCCTTAAGATTATATATGAGAAATCATAGGCTCTTCTAATTAACATTTTTGGTGGAGCACTACTTATGGTACCATATATGTAAACAGGTGAAGCAGATTCAAGTTATATTTTTTTCCAATAGTAAAAGAAAAAAATTAAAGCAAGTATCATGTATCTATCTACCATACAAAATTAGTTTAAAAATCAGGCTTGTTCTTTGCCTCTTTTGAAACAGAAGTGAACATTCTGTACAGGGTTGCGCATATTCTGGAACTTGTCAGCATTTTTCCTGTTGTTTCTTCTGCAAAAATATTTTATTTTACAGCTTTAAAAGACTAACAAAATGGAAACACTTCAGGTCCTCCACTGTTTTTCTCTCATGAAGTAAACTTGGAGGAAAGATAGGCAGGAGATTGAAGATCCCTCCTCCAAGGTTCAAATTCATAAAAATTTCATGAGTCATGAAATAAAATGTAGCTTGCAATCTAGCTGGAATCAGTAGTGAGAGATGTTGCCTTTTCTTAGAGCTCTCAATGAAAGGGATTCTAAGCTTTCATAAAATGGTTGAGACTGATCTCACACATGTACGTAAAATGATTTGCTTGCTTTTAGTTTAGCATGCTGCATGAACCGAGTCATTGTTTATTCATTATCTATAGTAAAGCAAACTCTTAGCAGAACAGATTAACCCAGCTACCAATTGCTTCAGCTCCAGATTTCTGCAGTGTTTTTATTTCAGTTATAGCTGCAATTCCAGAAATGGGCACAGCTTGTTTGTGCAGAAAGGGATTTTGCAAAACTTCCTATCTTGCTGGTCATAGTGACACCTAGAGTTGCACAAAAATCCTGTTCTCTAGCAAACAGAGGTAGAGGTACTCTTATACAGTATCTTCTTGATAAGTGCAATTTAACAAGCTATCCTAGGAATGTTTGTATCTCAACCATAAGTTTACCTGTGCTGAATTAAAATATTAAAGTTAACCCATAGCAAAAGAGGGAACTTGATAGTTAAATCTGATAGTTAAATCCTTAAAGGGAATGTACCAGACCCAGAAATTGTACTGGACCAAATAGTTAATCATCACTATATATCCTGTGGCACTTTGCCTTTTACCTTGAGTTTGTGAATTGGATTTTTGTCAGTTAAAAATTAGGTTAATAATGCTGTAGTAATGTCAAAATATAATAAATGACATACTATCTCAGAAAATTTTATTTGCAGATCAGATTTTATTTTTATGTAAAACATGGTTGCACCTGGCAAATGTATGGATTTTTCTTAAACATCTAGAATTTGATGTTTAAGAAATGGATTTTGCTTAAAGATCTATTATATTTAAATGCTATGCAATAATACATATTCCTTGGATGGGTTCCAATATGATTAAATAAATATAAACAAAATAATGAAATAAGAAAAACTAATACAGCATAAAATCTAAAACAGCATAAAACCAGAAGCAGAAAATCAAATCAGTAGAATGCAGTGCACAAGCAGCACCAAAATGTAGTAGAATCCCCAAATTTTCCAATGGCATAAATCAGTTGGCATCTGATTTAGCATGTTTATCTGGTTTATATTTAGAAAAGTAAAACAAAACCCAAAAAAGTCATGCTGACTTTACATGTATAAATTTTTAAGTATAAAAATATTAATTCCAAGCATTGCTTGGAATGAATTGTATTGGAATTATTGTAGATGTATTAAGGCATAGCAATTCAAATACTGTAGCATAAACTTATTTTATATTGTTTATTATTTATTTTTTACAATTATTTATATCAAGCCCTTCAGAATATATATTCAAAGCAACTTACAGACAATATAAACAATACAGGTAGCCCTTGTTTAGTGACTGCAATTGGGACTGGCAACTTGATAAGTGAAATGGTTGCTAAGTGAAACGCTGGCTGTGCTTGTGATCTTTCTTTAGCTTTCCTTTGGTTTACAGACCTGCAAAAGTCATAAATGTCAGGACTGGTCACAGTTATTTTTTCATCACCATTGTAACTTCAGTCACTGTATGAGGCAGTCACTAAATGAGGACTATCTACTTAGAAACTGAAAACAGTATTCTTGTCCAATGTGTTATATATTATATTATACTTGTTCACTAATCTGTTAAAATTATCTCTGTAGAGGTCATCTTAAGTTATCCTGTTCTTTGTGGAATCAATTACATTACTTGCTGAATTTATATTTAACATCTGGGGATCTGAAGTTTGGAAAGTTTGTATTAAAAATGGGTGTACAACATATTTATAAGAAACTTACTCTGTCTTCTTTATTATGTTAGAAGGAATTCTTACCAGGGCTCGTCCCAAGCCGGGAATGAAAAGACGCAGGCAGTTGCTAGAACAGAGGTTGAAGGTTTATTCTCTGAGAACACGAAATACAGAGTAAGTGTGTTGTCGAGGGTGGCCACCCCTGTATTTCCCCCATAAGCCCTTTATATAGGAGAGCTAGGCCATTGCTATGCAAAGGTGTTCCTGCCCCCTAGGAATTTGAGAAAAGTGTAGTTTCCCGGATTTCAGAGAGGCTGTGCTCTGTGGTTTGGCCCCCTGCTGTTTGTGTTTCCTGACCTGGTTGTCTGGGTTCCCTGCAGGGCTGTGGCTTTGTCTACTAGCTTGGAATGTTCACCTTGGAAGGAATCTTTTGTGATTGGATTATGGAGATCTGTTTGGCTGGGGAAGAATGTTTACCTGGATGGGTTCTGCTAATATCTGTATGAGCAAGCTTTAGTGTTTCCAGGGTTTCTGACTGAATCAGAAGGAAGTCCTTTGTTTAAACAGTTGGGCTTCCTTTTACATATTAATCTCTGGCATCTCCTTTTTGCATCAAACTCATTCTTATGTGCAACCTTTAACCTTTTACCTTGCTCAAGGTAAAAGGCAAGAGAGCATGGAAACAGTGTTTCTGAGGGAAGACAACACAAATAGCAGGGAGAGATCTTAATTTCTTCCAGCAATTAGTTGTACCTGTGGAAGGTGGGAGGGAGGAGAAGACTTAAGGGTAGAAGTAGCTGTGAGAGATCGCTAGAAGAAGTAGTGCTGTATTGCCAATTTTTAAACACCTTGAGTATATGATGAACTAGGATCATGTTTCTAAGGTAGCCAGGATGCACCAAATGGTAATTCTTGGAATTATTACACCACCATTATGTAAAATGTCCAGCTGAATTGATTGAAGGTGACATAGAGTAGGATCCTTGGACTATATTTCATGCGAGGGAGGGAGGGAGGGAAGGAAGGAGTTAATCTATCCTTCTCTGCATGAATTGTATTTAATTTGTGGTCAGATTCTGACACTGATGTGGTCATACAGAATATATGAATATTCATTTTACATGGACATTTATGATTTATTTTATTTTAAAAGCCTTTGGATTTGTGAATGCTGGGAATTAGTATTACTATTGCTCCAAACGTGTGGTTTCTGGATGAAATATTGCAGCGCAAAGGTGTCCTTAGTTTAAAAAGTTGGATTTTGACTGCATTTGTTTCTCACTGGTTATGGATTGTGCATGCATGTGTGTTTCCTTAACCATTCTTATCTATACTGCCTTTCTGTTGTCACAAAATATTGGTTAGTAAACAAGAGCGTAAAAGGATAAGTGCCAGTAAAATGGTGCATTTTGATATTTTGATTGCTTTTTATTCCCTCCCTCTTACCTTTGATAAATAAAGCCATTCCATTTTAGGAGTTACTATTGTAATGCACGCATCATGAAACCTGTACAAATATTTAATTTGGCATCTCATTAATGTAATAAATGTTATTAATATTTGCTCAAAGGAAGTGTTTTTTCTTCTTTTTATTCCTTCCCCCTCCTTTCTTTAAGGTGACAGGATGGTTGAAGACAGTAGAATCTCTAACTTAAGTGTTGAGTTTTGGCTGAACAAGACTCTTGAGTGGGATCAGCTCACCACTCTAGAATCACAGCAAGATGTCTGCCTTCACTTGCCTGAATTACAGGAATTTCTCCTGCAGATTTATGGAGCTTTGAAACATATGGTAAGTGAATTAACTGAAAGAATGAACTGTTTTGAAGACTGTTACAGAAACATTCTGCACCCCACATTTCGACAGGACAGAAAGCTAACAGTAGCAGAGAGCTTTGTACTACTGACCTAATGTATTGCTGGATCATAGAAGCAAATTGGGGAAACAGCCACAGGTAATGCAAACAGGAATGTGTTTCTTGTGTTCCTGATTTATTGTGAAAGGAGCCTTTTCTTTTTGATTGGTTATATTCTCACATGAGATTTCCTTCAGTGCAGTAAGCTTTTAAAAATATTTTAAAATAAACAAGTATTTAATTCTGATTTTCAGGTCATAAATTGGATTATGTACAGATCCTTAACATACAAAATTATAAGTGATCACTTAAATCATAAAGAGTCTACTGGCCTATTAACCTTACTGTTACTGCATGCAAAAAAATTTTCAGATCACCATTATGTGATCACAAGCAAATATCTAGTTTGCTTCTGCTATTTTAGCATGGTCTAGAAGGTTGTAATAATTTTAAGACAAATTGCAAACAATTAGGGTATTATTTGTGTGCACTAAAATATATTTTGTTTATAATGGCAGGTAGGCTATAAGCTTAGTATAAATGGTCAGGGAAGTATTTTTTAATAAAATAGTAAGTGGCAAATGAGCTACTGAAAAGTTTATTTTGTTAGCAGTTGCTTATGTTTCTGAGGATGTAACTTTTTTTCCTCAGAATTATCTAATTGTGAGTTACTTATGAAACTTGGCTTCAGATGGACCTTCTGTATTTGGCTCCACAACATCTAGTGGTTGTCCCAAATGCGGATCAAATCTGAAGAATTTATTGTAGTAGTAAGTGATGATTATCTTTGCTGCTACTTGCATATTATCTCAGTTTACTACCATTTTAAAAGCTATAGTTTATTAGACACTAAAGCTACAAAAAAAGAGAAGAGGAAAATGTCTGTATAAGAATGTTTATAAACTGCACCATGCTTTACTTTTATAGCAAAGCTGCTTTCCATTTGGTTAATTTTTGCTTAGATTTTTGTAGGTATAGTGGCTGTTAAATTTCAGGTTGCAACTCATAGAATGTAGCAAGTAGTAACTGAAGTGTTAGGATTTCTTTGTACTTTGGTTGGGACTCAACCCTTCACATAATGCATAGAATGATGTAAGAGGTATGACATTTTCAATAATTTGTTGTTTTTATTTATTTCATTATTTGCTTTCATCCTGTAAATTAGAGAAATAAAAAAAAACACATTTCTTTGTGTCCTTTTTTCATATAATTATTACCTATATTATTATTATTATTATATTATCATCATCATATAATTATATAATTATTACCTATATAATATTTCATATAATTATTACCTATCCTGTAAAGGCATTGTGTGGGTCACAGAAAGTTGGGTTGAGTGGAAAGGTCTTAAAGTACTTTACACCTCATGCCGCTTTAATGTTTCTTTTTGCTTTCTTGCTTTCTTTTATATTTTTCAATTGTATCTCTGCTAGAAGGACTACTGAATAGACTGGTGGTGTAGTGACTCTATGAAAGGCAATAGTGTGCAGTGTCCCTACGGTCATGTGATCAAAATTTGGGTGCTTGGCAACCGGCATGTATTTATGATGGTTGCAGCATCCCAGGGTCACATGATTACAATTTGCGACCTTCCCAGGGGGCTTCCAACAAGCAAAGCCAATGGGGAAAGCCGGATATGCTTAACGATTGCGTGATTCACTTATCAATCATGGCAAAAGTCATAAAATCGGGCACAATTCACATAATGACTTCATTACTTAGTGACAGAAGTTCCAGTCCCACTTGTGGTCGTAAGTTGAGGACTAACTGTATTACATTTAGGCAATACTTCCTTGCTCTGAAGATGCTCTGTCCTTAATTTCCTTTCTTCCAAACCCCTACCATTGTGGACACTTGACTTGTTTTGGCACCCACTAGTTTTGAGACTGAGCTTTCTTTTTAATTTCAGAACTCAACAACTGCAGTCCAAGAATTTCCATTAATTGGTCAGTTATTGGGAAGGCTTTGTTGGAATCCTTTTGTCATTGGTTATGGTGAGTGTTTATAACTTGTTTTGTTAAAAATTGATAGATAAAGGAATGTTTACTAAAATTATGCTTTCAATATAAACATAATTAAATAATTTAGGATAGCATAGTACAGAGATATCCACTTTACTTAAAATTACATGTGCATTTAAATAAATGAGCCTGAAAGTTAGAATAAAATGTTACCTGGAGCAGAGAAAGTTGCCTGATACTGAATTAGACAGTGGTCCATCTAGCGCAACTGTACTGTACACATTCACTGGCATCAAGTCTATAAGGTTATAGGCAGGGGTCTTCACAGCATGTCTGGAGGTAGTAAAAATGGAATCTGGCATCTTCTCTGTGTAATACATGTGCTTTGCCCCTGAACTGAATCTCTTTTCTGTATGAACTGTCAAACAGGACTATCATGGAACCATAGAGTTCAGGTGAGGAATCCATATTAAAGCATTCCACATAGAAGATTGTTCAGCCTGTGCTTGAACATAGCCAGGAAAACTAATAACCTCCTCAGTAACTTGTTTTACTATCAAATAGCATTTACCAGTAGGATGTTTTTTTTCTAACATTCAAGTGGAACCTGTTTTCCTCTAACTTAAAAATCATTGTTCCTTGTCCTGCACTCTGCTGTCACTGAGAACAATTCGTAACTTCCTTTGTTGTGACATCCTTTCAGGTATTAGAAAAGTGCAATCATATCTCCTTAGTTGCCTGTTCTGGAGGGTAACAATACACAATCCTTTTAGTTTCTCCTTATATAACTTAATTATTCCTAGTTTTAATAGGCCTCAGTATAATTAAACTCTATTTATTCTTGTAATGCACAGGTCTTTATCTGAAATTCTAGTTTTCTGTCTCATCTCCCACAGGAATAAGTTTAAAGTTTATCTGATCAAATTCAACATGATTGTCAAACATAAGGAATGTTTGGAGTATTTCAGGTTTTCTTTTTTAATTCAAATAAACATTTGGAATAGATTTTAAGGCAAAATGAAAGTTACATGGATAGGAGAAAACACTTCTTTCTTAATAATGCTAATAGGAGGCTTTTGTATTGGTGGGCAGAACTAATTAGATATGTTGCCATTAATGTGAAATGTCTAGAATATTTAATGTATAATTTAAAAAAAATGAGCAAAGCTGCATGGCACGCTATTTTTATGCATGTATACAAAAAAGCAGTTTACAAAAGGAGTATAACAATCAACAATAAAATACAATCCCATAAAATAACAATTGAAACCAAGTTTTAAAAGGCAGTGTGGTCCTGAAGAAGTTGTTCCTATGTTAATTTCTTGGTGAATGGGCATGTATAAATGCCATTAATATTGTATTTTAAACACAGGCAATGTGGGGTCAGCTGTGCTTTCCCTGGGAGAAAGTTCTATAATTGGGACTTGGTACCTATTTCTAGTGACATATAATAGTGACCTATTAATTTCATTAAGATCTAGTATTGATATTCCTTGATAGGATGACTGATTTTTGAAGTTTTGGAAATACAACTTGCCCTTTGAAAGCACTGATGTTACATTTATTGATCATACATAATACTGTATATTTTGTAATGATTCTCTAATAAGTTACTGAAAGTAAGTGTTACAGAAAATAATAGAATTGCCCAAAATAATAAAAAAAAATTACATCAGTTAACAGGGGCAAATGCTTTGTAACAAAAGTAAAATCTAATGTAGAGAAAATAAAGTAAGAGATACTAAATGTTAATCTATAAAATCTATTCAATCTGAGAATTCAATAACATTAAAGGTAGGGGTTGGCACTATAGTGCCACAGGTTCCAGCATGCCCATAACATCTCCAGATGCATCTCCAGAATTCCAGAATAAAAATTGTTGAAAGCCTTCAAGATTGCAAAAACTCACAAATCTTATACTTCAAAGTAAGATTTTGGGAATTCATTTGAGAATCTTCAGGTATCTCAATATTTGGCTTTACCATTTTTTATGGGTCCCTGTGCAGTGGTTCCTATTGTCTGAAAAGGCTGCTTTCTTGGGCACATCTCTGGAAATGCAGAGTTCAATGTCTTTATAGGAGGAGCATTTCTAGTGGACTCTATGTCAACACATTTATTCTTTCACAGGACTGCCAGTGGCAGACTTTCCTGGAGCATGATGCCTTGGCAGCAGTTACCCATAGTTTTATCATTTCTCACATTGAGGACTGCAGTCCGCTGTATATGGAACAACCTTTGTAGACTACCCAGTGGGTGCAAAATGCAACAACTTATCAGTGGCATATAACATTGGTTTTGAGAGTACTGTACTGGTTATCAGTAGGTTTCCATGTTTCACTCTGGTTTCAGTAGGTTTCCATGTTTCACTCAAAATACTGGTTGTAACCTGTACAGTCCTTTTTGTCTTGGCTCCTACTGTAAGTGTCAGAGAAACTGCCTATTCCAGGCAGAAATGACTCACCTGGTATATTCAGCCTTAATGGAGTTGTTTAGAGCACCACCCACAAATGGGAACAGAGGAAGAGCCAAAACATGCTGCTTCTCACTAAATGCTGTATTATACTACATTATGAAATGCTACATTATGGAATACTCTATTCCAGCCTTTCTCCACCTTTTGATCCTGGAGGAACCAGTTTGAAACAGCCAGTTTGGTCTAGTGGTTAAGGTACCAGTCTAGAAACCAGGAGGTTGTGAGTTCTAGTCCCGCCTTAGGCATGAAAGCCGGTTGGGTGACCTTGGGCCAGTCGCATTCTCTCAGCCCAACTTACCTCACAGGGTTGTTGTTGTTGTGGGGAAAATAGGAGGAGGAAGGAGTATTAGGTATGTTCTCTGCCTTGAGTTATTTATAAAAAAAAATAAATGTGGGATAGAAAATAAATAAAAAAACCCTTGAAGTATTTTTCAGGCCTCAGGGAACCCCTGCACATTCAGACTCAAATATAGGCCAGAAATTACAAAATAATTATATTTGTTTCATGTGTAGGCAGGTATATATGCATTAACAGTGTTCTTAAACTCAAAATAAAGAATGAAACTCACCTCTTTAATGTGAAATTGCCTGAATTTGAATTTTTTAAAAAATAAATCATAATTCCCCCAGAGAACTCCTAGTGACCTCTCATGGAACCCTAGGGTTCCACAGAACCCTGGTTGAGAAACCCTGTTCTATCCCCAGAGATCCAAATGGAGCCACTCTCCCCACCCTGGACAATTTGTCAAAAGGCCTTGAAGACAAAATCCTTTCACAGAGTTTTTTACTAGATGATGAAGAATTTTTATAGAACCCCAAGTTTCATAAGGGCTGGGACACTATGTTTTATGGATTTATATACAGGTAGTCCTTGAGTTATGATGGCTGCATGATGCTTTCTTCCCAAGGTCGTGTGTGGTTGCAGGAAGAAAGCCTCACGTGGCCAGCAGCTGCCTTGCAAAGGACCAGGCCAGGCATGCTTGGTCAGCGGGAGCAAGAAGATGGTGAAGGTCAGCTGGGGGTGGTGGAACACAGGCGGCAGGGGCCAGAGAGTGCGGGGTGAGAGATAGGCAGGTGGGAGGAGTTGAAGCACCCCTGCAGTCATAAGCATATGCAGGCTGCCAAGTGCCCGAATTTTGATCACATGACTATGGGGGTGCCGCAGTGGCCATAACTTCGGAGACCAGATGTAAATACCATTCATTCAGCATCACTGTAACTTTGAACAGTTGCTGAATGAATGGTTGTAACTCGAGGACTACCTGTAATATGTAGGGTGTCTTCTGAAGTTGGAAATACTGTATAGTAATTATGTAAATACATAAACAAGCAGGACTGCAAACAAAAATGGTCCTATTACTTATACTGGCTATATTAATGTGAAGAAACCATGCATAGTGAAATCCTTTCACATATGATACCACAGCAAGGAAGTAGTATCTAATATAGCAAAATTGTCTTAGGATGGAAATAGTTATTAATAAGTGGAGAGCTTTTACATAATACAGTTTTACAGTTCTTTTACAGTGTGGCAAGTTTCGAATGTTTGAGTTTGGTCTTCTTGAAAGGAATTCTATATTAACAGAACAATTGTAATTAAAGTTTCCAGTACACTAACCCTAGTGTACTTTTGTCATATGGGATTTTCTTTCACTGAAATCAGTGGCAGAAAAAAATGGACAGTAAAATGGCTGCTCTAAATTTCATTCTGTATTGGGGGAGTGGCAGAGCAGAACACACACACACACCCCTTGAAGTTCATGTATCTCCCAGATGAATATGCTTCCGTAACAAACATTTTGCTCTGACAACTGCTCATTTACTAGGAAGAAATGAACATTAAGACTCTTAGGGGACTTGCTTATTTTGATTAAGGTAATAATTACTTGTAAGGAAAGAGATATTTAGAGTTAGGTTTTATGTTAGAAAAACAAAACAATGCAAAATGTTTGAATTGAATGATGTAAGACTGATGTTCTGTTTATATAAATAAGTTTTATGTGTAGTTTTATCAATAAAATAAGTTGCAAAAGTAAGATGGTTTGATTCAGAAGAAGTTAGCCAGATTGAAACTGATAGGATTTAAGCTTGTCACAATTGACTAGGTTCACAAGAATCAGCAAGACAATCAATTACACCCATCTCCAATCCAGTATTGTACTAAATTTTGCTACTTCCAGATTAAAATACATTAAAACATGTTTTATATTAAGAGAAGGAAGAATGAAACTGAGTCTGTATGTGATGAATGGAATGACTTAGAAAGAATGGACTAGAAGAAAAATAACCATAAAGATTTACTTTGTCCTTGATTTTTTTTTTATTAACATGAGCAAAAGATTTTTCTTGTCCTGCTTTGATTTTTTCTAAAATATCCTTATTTGGTTTGGTATCTACAGATGAATGCCAGAAGATTCTGATGTGCTGCTTATGTTGTCTGTACAGTGGTGAACCACAGAACCCTCTGGAATTGAAGGCCAACAGCTGGATACAAGTAAGCAAATGAATCCTCCCCTCAGCTGCTTTAAATTAACTTAATTATTTAAAGGTGCAGCATCTATAGCATATAGACACACTGTCATTTTTGGAAACCACTCTAGAGACATCCTACATTCACATTGTATTGAAATGTATTCTCCTTTAATTAAAGTACAAACCCTGCTGTCTCTCATTTTGAACATTAAAAAAGATGTGGTGTTTAAAACCAAAGTAATTTTAATGGCCCTTAATTGAATGGAGCCTAGATTCTGGCAACTTCAAGTAAAGAACAAAGTCCACAAATCAGCAAGCAAGAGAGTGCTATAAAAGCAAACTTTCAATTAGGGGAAAATAATGCAATCTTGATAGAAGCCTTTGTTTATTTTGAAAGCAATGTATATATGCTCTATAATTTTGCTTTTATTTTTGTTTAATCTTTCTAGCCTTGAGAGAAACTAATTGTATCCAAATTTTATTCACAGACAGCTAAAGAAAATATGTGTGTGCAACTTAGTTCTGAGTTAAATTAATCCACAATTGTTTGAATTTTACATTGTGCAGTCTTTAATGTAAAATCTTATAGCATTTTTTTCTAAATAATCCTTTAACCTTTTTTTAAAGAAAACCCTGCCTGATACATTTATTCCATCATTAAACAAAACAGCTAAGCTCATATATAGCACCTTTCTCAAATTCTTTATGTAGACACTCAAGTGCGTGCTTTATAATTATATACTCTGGGGATGGTGGTGGAATAGAGGTTTATTTTGAGGAATAATGTTAGAAATAAGTGAAAATGAAACTGTTAATGCAATTTCTATTGAGATACTTATCAGAATTGTGGTCTGCTTTGAATTATCAAAACTGGTTTAATAATTCAGTAACAGACTGTTGCAGCTTCATACCTTTTTCTCATGAACTGTGAAATAAAACAAGAAGCTTCTATTAAGCATAATTTGCATGTCACGTTAATTCTTACATTTGTGTGTAGCATAACGTGATCCCCTCTCATTAAACAGCCCATGGTTTAGTTTCACATAAACAATATAATCTGAAGCCCTACTCTGCTCTTTGCTTACTGAATACAGGTAGTCCTCACTTACTAACCACGTGTTCAGTGACCATTCAAAGTTGCGACAGTGCTGAACGAGTGGTACTTATAACTGGTCCTCAAAGTTCCCGCTGTTGCAGCATACTGTGGTCACATGATCACCATTTGCAACATTCCCTGCCAGCTTCCCACAAGCAAAGTCAATGGGGGATCCAGCAGGGAAGGTTGCCACTTGCTCTGGTAAATTGTGCCCTGGCTTTCCTGTGCACTGTGCTGCACCCTCCTTTCCTTGACCTCCCTGTGCTTGTACCAACCTGTGCCCTCCTTTCCTTAGCCTCCCTGCATTTGCATGTGCTCACACTGACCTGCACCCTTGTTCTCCCCGCGCTTGCACAGCACCGCAACATCCCCCTCCCCCAACCCACATGTGCCCGGCCTTCCCCCCCATGGTACCCTTGTGCTCTTTACCTGGAACTCCTATCGCTTCCTGCTTAATGACCCACACAACTGGGACTGCCTGGATTGCTATCACCAAGCAATGCAGTCACATGGTGTCACGCTTTACAACCACATTGCTTAGCAATCCTGGTCCCAACTGCCATCATAACCGGAGGATTACTTACATAGCTTCTAACCATGACTTCACTTTGCTGTGAACTTGTATGAAAGGCTTTGGGGGGGTTATTTTGGGGGTGGGGTGGGGTTTTCTTAGATATTTCCTGTTAGTCCTCCAAGAAACAGAAGCAGCGTTACATTTTTTTAGGGACTAAAAAAAATTCTTAAGGAACATACGTTCGATTTTCAGTTGAACAGGGACCAACCATTTGCTGTATTCTGCCTGGCAACAATATCAGTTCCTTGCCTCTCCTTAGATCATTTCGCTTAGTTGTTGATAGTCTAAAACAACCACTATAAAAAAGCAAAAGAAGTAAAATCACACATTGGAACATGATATACAAAGTTGCTTTGAAGCCATTTAAAAAAGCTACTGTGAAAAGCAGGATGAAGGAGCAGGACTGAAGTTTAGATTGATAGAAACATGATCAGGGAATACTTAACTTGGCTGGAGTTTAAATTTCATAGGCCAGATGGACTTCATTCAAGAGTTCTGAAGGAAGTTGTTAATGATCTGGCCAACTTTTTAAATTCTCTTTGAAAAATCTTGGAGAACAGTTGAAGTGCCAAACAGTAAGAAGGGCAAAACTTGTTCCTATCTTCAAAAATAAGAAAAGGGAAGACCAAATCTCATCAGTATGCTATTGATACCTAGGACAATTGCAGAGAAGATCATAGAGCTATTACTCTGTAAGCCCTTTAAATTTCCCCACCTGCTTCCACCAAGGTGAATAAAGCAGTCTCAGTTCCATATCCTGGAACCAATTGAAATGGTTCCAGAAAATCAGTTTCATTCAGGTATATCTGGCTCTGAGGCCATTACTTTCTAAGTAACCTTGCTCAAGAATGAAATATTTCAGACTGGCCTAAGTTTAGAAGGGTCTTCAGGGGCGGGGGGAGATTTTTAAATCATGTATAGCTGTTTCCTGAAGACATGTGCTCAATCACATACAGTAAATTGCCTCCCTTAACCATCAGTTCAGTTTGAGCCTGTTCGTTTAATTAGCCAAGGTCAGGGTCAATTAAGGAAGTAGTGCCCTTCATTTTTCCACACACATCTACAACCTTGAGATCTACAAGGTGAAAAAAATACATATAACACTGACAAGTTATTTCCCTGTGATATAACCCAATATTGGAGTCCAAATCAAGGGAAATCAGGTTGAAGGTTGCTCACTCTGAGCTATTCCAGTTTCCCTTGTCCAGTATCTTGATGAGGTGTATCACAGTATAGTACAGGATCACCAGCATCACATTTGTATTGTGCAAATACAACAGAGGCAGAGAAGCAGTACCTCTTTTCTATATCTGCTGCTGTAGAGTAAGATCTCAAATGGGTCTGAAGAAAAACCTCATTCTGATTTGTTGTGAGAGTTTCTGCAACTATATTCTGTCCATCTGCCCATCATTACTCTCAGTCCCTTGGTAAACAAAGTTGCTGACTGAACTCTGCTAGAGCCCTTAGGAGTTATAGTGTCAACTGCCAGGGCCATCTCTGTTTTCCACAGATCAACCAGAGCTTTGACACTACCACTAACAGATAAGAGGGGAGATCTCCCAAGTACCTTTAGAAAATTATACAAACCCAAAACTCTCCTGTTTTGGACTATGTTAGGTGGTCTTCCATCCCTGCAGAGGTTTGTAGCAGCTACCAGTCTAAAACTGACCAAAGAATTGTCTCTCCTGAGAGTTGTACTTCCACTCTCAGGTCACCATCACCAGCAGAATAGAATACCAAATCCAATATGTGTTGTGCTGTATGTGGTTGTCATGGCAGACATGAAAACCTGAGCTACTTCTGATTGGGCAGCTTTGGCACATACTGTAGATTGAGATTCTCCAATAAAGTCTAGGTTACAACAATCCTTCCCTGGATGAAAAGCTGTTGAAGAAAGTCACTCACACCCTTGTCATCTTTTGATTAGACTACAGGTAGTCCTCACTTAACGACTACCCTGTTTAGCATCTGTTCAAGGTTACAATGGCGCTAAAGAAGTAACTTTACTACCGGACCTTATACTTAACAACCATTGCAGATCCCTGCGGTCACATGATTGAGATTCAGGTGCCATTCCAGGTCATCCCACCTAGCTCACAAAGAATACTGTTCTCAGTTGGACAGACAGTATATTAACAGTATCCTTATATTATCCTACTAGGAAACACTAAAAGTTGGCAACCAATCAGATACAACATTTGGTCAGCGAGTTGGACTTCCTATAGGCTTCAGCTGCACTACTTCCCTTCTTTCTATCCCCAGCCTGCTGCAACCCATGGTATCTGTGGACAGAATTGGGACAGATTATTTCCCTGATGTCCCTTTATTAATGAGTTGTTCCCAAAAGTATATTGTGCAAATTGGGAGGCACTTCTGCTTACACAATAATCTCCCCCCCCCCAGATTGTGCAAGTTCTCACCTTCTACTGTGGCACTCACATCTTATTTCATCTTGTCTAGAAGGCCACTCTGAAGTAGATTTTTAAGGTGATATAGAGGTGTGATTTCAGAAAATAATTCTTTTACTCAAGTGAAGCTTGTATCTGGATGCAATGAAATTAAATCTTGAAGTTCTTGAAATGTTATAATTCCATTTTACCTTGAATTTGGAAACTAACTAAAAACTGATGCATACTTTCAAAATCATACTTTTTTAGTGGTCTTGGAAGAGCTACAAAACTTAATCCACATTCCTTTGTTCATCTACTTGCCAGATGTAGTGAAGAAAGATAAAGTATTCTAGGGTTACTAACCTGTGAAATCAACCATGACCTGGTAAAACCACTCCGTTAATGGAAGTGATATAATTTCCACGTTAATCACCATCTGGTCTACTTTGAATGAATATTTGGCATCATGCAAGATGGGTTGTGCTGTTATTTGGAGAACTGAAACTTAAAAACTCATTTGTCTTGTTTTAAAAGGAAAGAAAATCTGCTATAGCAGTAATCTACTATCATTCTTTTCAGTACTTTTCCTTTATAGTTCTAGTGGCTAGAATTTATTTAGAAATACCGATTTTTCATTTCATTAAGTTTTTGTTTCCCTTGCATTGAATCAAATGTATGGTAGAAAGTGTAAAGCTCTTTCTTTTTAAACCATATCTCTTTAAAGATTAAAAAATATAAAGGCAATTCATGTAATAAAACATCATAAAACACACACCCTGTATAAAACAATGTAAAAAAAGAAACACCATCAAGCTTTAAATGCCTGCCTCAGTAAAATAAATTTTATAGCCTTGTGAAATGACAGTACTGAGTGGGCCAGGTACACCTTTATAGGTAATGTGTCCCATAGTGGCAAGCCTACCTCAGACAAGGCCTGCTAAGTGTGGTTGCAGCCAAATTTTCTGAGAATAGCTATGCATAGAACTATATTTTAAATGAACGTCTGTCCCAATAACATCTCCCTAAATCTGATACACAGAATAGTTGTGATTTGAGTGATGGTCTCAATTACTGTTGTTATTGGGCAAAAATTCTAATATGTTATTTAAGAATGTATTTTACTAATAAATTACTTTCGGAGGGACTCTCAGCTCTGCTTGCATTAGGATAAGAACAAATGGACACCTAGACACTTGCTTACATTGTGAAACCAAAGTTGTATAGAAAATTCAACCCTATAGTAAATAATATAATAATTTTAGGCACACTAAATGCGAATGGATGGCAAAAATAATTTTATTGTGGGAAAAGATAAGGCACAATTCTCCATACAATTAATTTGTTTTAAAAATTCAGTGTCATCAATTTCCTATAAAGCTAGTACTAGCAATGAAAATTACTAAAAATAAAAATGCTAAATGGTGTTGAATTATACCTACATATCCCAGCATTTATGAATCAATAGTTTATGTGTAGTGATGTCTTAGGGATAGTTCACTGAAAATGCAAACATGCCAAGTAACCAAAGAAGGAGCAGTTTCTTGAACAGCTGTGGACTTTATGTCTTTAAAATACTGTACAGTGTAACGCCGTGCTTTGGGCAATAATACAATGGATATAAAAAATCTATACACCCCTGTTAAAAGGCCAGGTTTTTGAGATGTAAAGAAATCAGATCAATTGAAAAACAAATTTGTTTTTTATTTTTATTTTTTCACCCTAAAAGATTTCAGTTTGCTTTTCAATTGCATTGTACAGCTTTTATGTTATCTTAAAGATGGAAAAAATTCTGAAGTAATTTACCTTGATCTGATTTCTTTACATCTCAAAAACCTGGCATTTTAACAGGGGTGTGTAGACTTTTTATATCCACTGTATATTTTAACTCCCTAAATGTAATACGTTACATTTCTCCCTGCTAAAGAACATCTTATTTCTCAGCCTGCTCTTCTAACCTTCTTGGATTAGATTGCAATCTCAGTCAGTCATACTAACTTTAAAGCAAGTGAGAGAGGTACCACTGGCTCCTCCCCAGGACCATTTGTGGCTGCTTGGGTACCCTGTTACCCTGTTTGGCAGCACCATCATTGATTCAGATGCGTGAAAACAAAAGTGAGAATGGGGCAAGCTTTCATGGAGCAAAACTAATTGTCTAAGCTTGTGAGCACCAGCAAAGTAGCAAAAATCACACCAAGTTTTGGTAGATGTTGGTTTTTTGGGAGAAGTGGAAGGATTCTCAGAGTTGAATAATCCCCTAATCTTTCAAATCTATTAAAAAATGGATCGAAAGCTTTTGGCTCTGCCCCTTCCTACCCCTTTCAGCTAGTCAGGAGGCCAAGTTTCATCTTTTGACTGGTAAAGGACTTGGAAGTATAAAAGACTTGGAAGTATTTCTTGTTATTTGTTAACAACCATTCTTATACTCATCTGGGAGCACCTACATTTGGTTTCTCCTTTCTAAGAACTGTCTCTCTTAGTAAATGTTTATGTAACTATAAAAGTGTAGTGCTGGAATGTCCCCTCTGGTGTTTTCCTCTACCCCTGTTTCCTTCTAATCCCATTTTCCTTTTGTATATTTCTTATATGATTTGAAGCCTGAGGCAGGGAGTACACTGTTCTATGTTTTTTGAATACAGTTTTTTATGAGTACCATTTTTATGAATACCATTTTCTATAAATGTTGGGATTGTTTTTGTTTTCATATGAAATGAAATGCAGAGTTTCTAGTTTCATAACAATGTGCGTGCATATGTACACACACACCCACACAAGATAAGAATGTTCCATGTTTTCCAGGTTGGACAGTGTAGATTGAATAGTTGCAACACATGAAAGTGATTAAAAGAGGACTGCAAACATAATAACGACAACATGAAGCAGACTTCACCATTCAATATTGGAATGCCAAGCTCACTTTAATCATAGTGCTTCCCATAATGTGGGTGGTCACACAGTGTGGAGAATTGTCCGTGCTCTCTGGAATACAGATTGCAACAGTACAGAAGTAGACAATATTCCAAAGGCCTCCTAAGGTTTTTTTTAAGGGTGTTTCCCTTTAAATTATTTAGGCTCGCTCCTCAATTTTGCCAGTAGCTATTGTACAAGATAGACTTGAGGAAGAAAATGAACCTCTGAAATAAACCATATGCTGTCAGTTAACATATTCCCTAGTTAACTGTTTCCCTAATGAACGAGGGCTGCTGAAAAAATTCTAATATGTAACTGCTTTTGCTCTAATAACATTAGCAATTTGTGTTAGTAAGATCTATGGAATAGTTCATGTTTTGTCTTAATTTTCAAAATGTCTTTATTTAAATTCTACAGTGCTATGAATCTAACAAGAAAAGTAGTCTTTGATTTAAAGGTCAAGAAACGTGTTTTGGCTTTACTCTGAAGCTTCATTTTTCCCCAATTAATTAGTCTAGAAAACATTCTAACATTAGTTGGAGGGGGGAGAACTTCATGGTTTTACATTATATACTATATATATTGTGTGTACATGTGCATGTGTGTGTGTGTGTGTATATAGTATATAGCCAGAGTGGTGTGATAATGTATTGTAATGGTGAACGTTTTAGAATAGGATTGGGGAAACAGAAGTTCACATTTGCTGTCAGCTGTGAAAATTCACTGAAGGTCTTTGGGCCAGTCTTAATATCTCTGCTCAGTTTACCTTACAGGGTTATTGTGAAGTAAATTGTATTCTCTGGGGAGATTGTACTATGTATGCTACCCTGAGCTCCCAGAGGAAAGATGGGCTATAAATCTATAAAATAGAATGAATAACTAGATAACATCTGGTAGCTAATGCCCAGCAGCAATTGAAGGTATTCTTATTGATAAGCTTCCCTGTTTTTTTTTCAAAATCCCTGAACATTTCTTGTCCATCCCCTCAAAAACAAAAACACAAATCCTGGACTGGGGACTGGAATGGAACCAAGTCTGATCAAATGGAAGCCTTATCTCTCAAGAATCTAAATAATTGCTCATGAGGTCACTTCAGCTGAATGTAGCTTCATTCATACGTCTGGCTGCAAGAACTTTCAAATAACATCCGGACTACAAACATGAGTATGAAATTGTGATCTTTCTGTCCCCTCCACAAATCACTGCTCAAGTCAAGAAAACCTACACCATGGTTTTGTCTCTTAAGCATGAGAGAGAGAAGGAGGGAAAAAAGGAAAGAAAGAAGAGGAATGACTTAATCCACTATTCAATCTCTTTTGTTCACTATCGAATACAGCCCTACTCTTACACATCTTTCATTAAAAAAATGCCTTGATATTGCATTCTGGAAGTTTTTTTTACCTGTTTCAGTCTAGTTACAGTTGAGCAGAAACAAAAGCTGAAAAGAATTGACTGTTCCTTGTTTCGGCAGAAAATCTGAAATCGTTTCAGATGCTTGGGCTGTGGGAAACAGTGGGATTCGGAACAAGTCTGTTATCAGAAATCTAAATGGGATTCAGAACAAGCCCTTCATCAAAAATCTGACCATTATGTGGTAGCAAAAAGATACAGAAAAATCAAACTCATCTAATCTAAACTCAAGAGTTTTACAGCTCAGGTCTGGTATTTTTTAATATTTCTCACTAGATGTCAAGTGGCTTACAATATAAAAGCAAAACATAATCATATATACAGACATTCATCCATGTATGTGTCTGTCCTGTTAAAAATAGCCTCTCTGAAAGAATTATGAGAAAGAATTGTTTTCACTGCACTTCTAAAGGACAAAAGGGTGGAAGCTAAACTGACCTTTGGATGGTAAACATTTCAACAGTGAGGGGCTGCCACTGAAAAAGTCATTCTCCAAGGCCATCCAAAATCTCCAACTGTTTGGACACCCACCTTAACCCCTCCCAGCTAGCCCATGTAGGGTGGGCATATTCTACCTAAAGAAGACAGTCATGAAGGTAGCAACAGTCTAAGCTGCTTAGGGTTTATAGGTAACCAACAGCACCTTGAATTGGGGTTGAAGGTCTACTGGCAGCCAATGCAGCTTTCACAAAATAGGCAGTATTCTGCTAACTGGGTAACACCAATCAGCAAACAGGCAGCTGCATTCTGCATCAGCTGTAGCTTCTAGGTTGTCTTCAAGGACAAGTTACACTACAATGTAGTCCTCAGTTAACAACCACAATTGGTACTGGCAACTCACTAAGTGATATGGTTGTTAAGTGAGACATCACATGACTGTGACTAGGGATTTTACTGCTAGCTTCTCCATTGACTGCTTGTCAGAAGCCAGCTGCGAAGCACGCAATGATGATTACACAACTGCAGGACGCTGCCACATTTGTAAATATGCGCCAGTTGCAAAGCATTCAAATCTCTACCACGTGACCACAAGGATGCTGCAATGGTTGTAAGTGCGAGGACCAGTACTAAGGTTACTTTTTCAGCACTATTGTAACAGTCGCTAAACAGGCCAGTTGTTAAGCAAGGGCTACCTGTAGTCTATTCAAAAGGATGACAAGGGCATGAGTGACTTCAACACCTTTTGATCCAGGAAAGGATGCAACTGTTTGATCAGCTAAAGGTTTTCCTGCTCATGATCTCTATCTGCTGCTTTAGCAGAAACCTTCAGATGGTGTATCTTCTCCATTAGGGGAAGGAGAACGCCACCCAGAGCAATAGATGTAACATCCATGGAGTCATTGAACATCCATGCAAATTATTATCTATCATTTCATGACATCTTGCCCATCATGTAAATGTAAGCAATTTTGTCCTCAGAATGCCTCTCAAACTGCACACAACAGCCACTGGACTGCTCATAACTGATAGGGAACATCCAGTTCAAAAATAATAATTTAATTTCAGGCAATCCAGTAAATAAATAAATATATATATATATAATTAAAAATAAATTAAAACTTCTGTATCTATGCTGTCTGTAACTAAATGCATCATTGCAGACAGTCAAGATCATGGACATCTCCATGCCAGTATTCAGAGGATTACATGCAGATATTTTCCATTTTCCTGACTTGCTGTCAAGAACAAAAAAAAGGGGGGGGGACTTTCAACCTGGAAGAAAGTAAAGAGTAAAGAAAAGCAGCTGAGGAGAGAGGCCCCACCCTGGGAAATACAAGAAATCCTAGCATTTACACCTTCAATAGTTCTCAACAGTACACATAACAAGAGTAATTATGGGTCACAGACACACCCTTGCTCAGCAAAACAACTTGTTTTACACTTGAAATGCTAAAGAGGTAAAAGAACTGCAGGAAACAAGTCAAGCCAACAACTTCAAATGTGCCTTTGAAGCCAAATGCACCGTCGACTGCATCGACAGTTTACAAGAGCATAAACAGTACGTGCGCACATATTTAACAGTATAAAGCCTTTTTTGAATTTTTAATGAGCTCTGAAATCTCCATAAACAAGAGGGCACAAGAGAGTGCAGGGCATAGAATACAAGGATGAATAAATGATGACACCATAAAAAAAGCTCTTTAAGAGCCAATTAACCAGAATTACTCTTGGTTTTTGAAATGCACTCAGAGTTAAAAATTGCAGAAGAACCAACCAGGCCAGAGGAAGCCATCAGCACAGATGTGGAAAGGGTAATAATAATTGAACTACTTTGATGTCTTACTGAATTTGTGTCCATGTTCACTCTGCATGTTCTTTTATTCTGTTGATTGTGTAGCTGGTGTCTTTGAAGATGAAGACAACATCTTCAAAGGTACCAGCTACACAGTCAACAGAACACACACACACGCACAAACTCAACAGAAACTAATACTATGCACACACTCACCTAAGCAGCAAACAAAAGCAGCATGTACAAGTTATCTTTTATGTTTACAGGTAGGACTTGACTTATGATCACTCATTCAGTGACTGTTCAAAATTCTGAGGGTGCTCAACAAGGAATGTACAACTGGTCCATGAAGTTGCAGCTGTTGCAGCTTCCCCACAGTCATGTGATCACCATTTGCAACCTTTCCTGTTGGCTTCCCACAAGCAAAGTCAATGGGGAAGGTGATACAGGAGGTCACAAATTGCTCCTGTAAGACCCCCACTACGGAGTACAAGATCTCAGGGATCTTGTACTTCATAGCAACACCCCACCCATACTCCATTGTGTGCATCTGCCTGCTTGCAGCCTTTGCTGGCCCACCTGTGGCACTCAACAGCCTACCTGCACTCCCTAGCATCTGTCTACGGCACACCCACCCACCCACAGCACCCACATAGCCCCCCACACTCCCTACCTGGAACTCCCGCCTCTTCCCACTTAATGACCCATGCAGATGGTATTGCCAGGACAGCTGGGATTGCTGTCTCTATGCAATGTGGTCATGTGACATCAGCTTTATGACCACTGCTTGGCGACAGCAGTCCCAGTCCCAGTTGTTGTAACCCAAGGACCTGTACATCATGTGTGTGAAATAAGCAAAGGAGTGTTATTCCAGAATTCCGCTTTTTTTTTAAATTGCAGTATTATCGCAGCTGGATTCTTTTCATACCAACTTCTAGAGTTTTGGAGCTTTCAGATTAGGAAGTTGGAAGGGAAACTAGAGTAGTAATCTGGGGTGGAATTTCTCCTTCCAATTTGGGGTGGAGAATTGATATATCCGTGGAATGCTGAGAAACAGCAAGAGGATTGCATAAACCTAGCCAAGCTTATGCAAAAGTAATTCTGCTAGAGTCTGGTTTTGCTACTGACAGGTAAAAATATTTAGGATTGCAAACTGAATCTTGTATCTTAAAAGGGTTATTATGCAATGTATTTATTTTATCTTTGGGTAGAAATGGAAGATTTAGTTGTTCATGAAAAATCATATTTTGACCTCTAAATAAATCAGTCTATACATTCAATTACTGAGCTATTGAAAACTTAGGTGTGGTATGAATTTCAATAATGACAGCTATTTATATGTCAATTTACTATGTACTTTTACTGTTAGAATTTAATTCAGTATTTAGTTGAGTTTTTCCGTTTTTAAAATGTGCATTAATTCACTATAATATACAAATAAGTGAACTGAAAGACCAAATTTAGTGATAAATGAGTATTACTTTTCTTCACCTCATGCAATTTCTGGTTATAATCAGGGTGGCTCCTCTACATTTCAACTAAAATGTCTTCAGTTCTTGAGACCATCCTCATTTAGTTTCACATAGAAAAGGCAATCCTGTTAGAAAAAGATTAATTACACCATACAATAGATTGCAATTTAGAAACCATAGCAAATATAGGTAGTCCTCGGCCTATGACCATTCGTTCAGTGACTGTTCGAAGTTACGACAGCGCTGAACAGATCGTAGTTACGACCGGTCCATGGAGTTCTGGCTGTCCCAGCACCCCCACAGTCACTTGATTGCGATCTGAGCACTTGGGAACCAGTTCACACTTATAACCAGTTGCAGCGCTCCACGATCATGTGATTGCCATTTGCAACCTTCCTTGCTGGCTTCCCCAGAAAGTCCCCCACCCGCACACTCTCCCTCATCCCCTCTAAGCTCACGCCACACCAGCCAATCATGCACCCTCCCCGACCCTCATGGCGGCATCCTCGCACGCCCTCTCCGACCCATGCCATGCCTCTCATGCAACCTCGCACACCTCCCTGACTTGCACCACATCTCTGGCAACCTCCTGCACCACTCCCCGACTCGCACCATGCCTCTCATGCACCTGTTCCGTGCATCTCGCACACACTCCCCAGCCCATGCTGCACCTCTTGCACACACCTTTGCACACACTCCCCGACCCACCCCACGCACCCCTTCCCCCACCCAGCAGTAGCCACTTACCTGCCTGCTGACCTGGAATTTGCAACTTCCTGCTGGTTTCCTCAGTGACTTTGGTTGTGGGAAGCTGGCAGGAAGTTGCCTTGCCTAATGACCATGGAATTCAGTTAATGACGGTAACCAGGACTGCAGCTGGCACGTGAACGGAGGCTCTGGCTGGTGTGTGAATGGAGATCCTGGCTGGCACATGAATGGAGGCCCTAGGCGAGGTGCAAATGGAGGCCCTGGGCGGGGTGCAAGAGAATCCCCGGTTGCATCTGTGCAAAAGGTGGTGTGGAAGAAGGCCCTGGTCAGCACAGTAATGACGCATGGTGTGGCGGGCAGGGCTAAGCAGTGGGGGCAGCTGGCAGCATCAGGTAGGTGGGCTGCCGAAAGGGCAGAGATGAGTGGGGAGATAGGCGGGTGGGGAAACTTCATGAGGAGACAGGGGAAGCAGTCGCTTACATTACCAAGGCTATGGGCTGGGAGGGACAAAGTCAGGAATGACTTAGATCAGCTTGGGTCCTCACCTAACTGGTGGGATTCAGTTAACGGCAACAGGGACTTCTGGGATTGCCATCACTAAGCAATGCGGTCGCATGACATGCTTTATGACCGCATTGCTTAATGACAGAAATTTTGGTCCCAATTACCACGTCAGCCAAGGACTACCTGTAGTCCAGTACTTTTTTGAAGCCACTCAAGCTGATAGCCAGCACCACAAGTCATGGTAGAGAATTCCAATTTGAATTATGCATTGTGTTAAAAAAAATCCTTTTGTCTCTCCTGATTCTTCCAAGATTCAATTTTATTGGGTGACCTCTGGGTTTAGTATTTGAGGAAAGGGAAAATATCTTTTCTTTGTCCACTTTATCCATATCATGCATAATTTTGTATTATGTACACCTCAATCATGTTCCCTCTCATTTACCTCCTTTCTAGATTAAAAAGCCCCAAATACCACAAACTTTCCTCATAGGAAAGCTACTGCAGTTCCTTAATCATTTTAGTTGCCCTCCTCTGTACCTCCTCTAGCTTCACTATATCCTGTTTTAGGTGCAGCAACCAGAACCGTACACAATATTCAAGATGCTGTTTCACTATTGATTGTTATAAGGGCATTATGATTTTGACATCTGTTTTCAAAACTGGTTCTTATCCCTAACGTGCTGTTGGCCTTTTTTACAGCAGATGCATACTGGGTCGTCACCTTCATTGAACTATTTATCATTATTCCAAGATCTCTTTCCTTATCAGTCATTGATATCAGTCACTGATGCTTTTTGTTGCTGTTATGAGTAGTTAGGATTGGCACCCATTTGCATATCTTTATACTTGCCCATGTTGAATGTCATCTGCCATTTTGACTCCCAGTTCACTAATGTGTAGAAATTCATTTGGATCTCTTTGCAGTCCCTTACTGTTTTTACCATTCTGAACAATTTAGAGTCATCAGCAAATTTGGCTATTCCACTAATCACACCTGATTCCAGATCATTTATAAATGCATTAACAAATGCCCTAGAACAGAATCTTGGGATCCTACTAGTTACATCCCTCTATTATGAGAAATGTCCATTTATTCCTACTCTTTGTTTTCTAGCCAGTTGCTTATCCACAAGAGGACCTGTCCTTTTATTCCATGGCTGTTAAGCTTACTGAGAACTCTTTGATGAGGAACTATCAAAGACATTTTGAAAATCTAAAAAGGTGATGTCTACTGGCTTGCCCTTTTCCACATGTTTATTAACACCCTCAAAAAAAGTCTATTAGATTAGTTAGACAGGACCTTCCTTGAACAAGACCTGTCTCTCTAAATCTTTGGTAATTTTATCTTTAATAGCAGTTTTACCCACAGAGGCCAAGTATAGAGATAGTTGCATATTTTAGTTAGAAGGTCCACAATTTCAGCTTTAGGCTTCTTAATAATCCTTGGGTGGATGCCATCAGGGCTTGGTGATTTGTTGATATTCAGTTTGTCAATGAGGCCTAGCACCTCCTCTCTTGTCACCACTATATGGTTCAGTTCATCTGATTGCTTCCTGAGAACAGGAACTCAGGCTCAGGGACCTCCCCCAATTTTTCTCCTGTGAGAATGGAAGCAAAGAATTTGTTCAGCTTCTCTACAATTTCCTTTTCTCCTTTTAGCACACCTTTGACTCCTTGTTCCTCCAAGGAGCCAATGTTCTTCCTGGCTGGCTTCCTGCTTCTAATGTATTTGAAGAATCTTTTATTATCTGTCTTTACAGTTTTGGCAATATGATCCTCAAAATTTCTTTTTGTCAACAAAACATGTGACATCAGGATCCAAGTTTGGGGGCTGCATAATTATAACGTTAAAGCAAACCATATAAATAAATAGGTTTTTGCTTGTTTTGTTTGCATATTGTTATTGGCTTTAAGTTCTTGCCACTATGACGATCAGTCTTGTTTTAAAAATTCAAGCCATATTTAAAAATTGTTTCAATTTTAACATGTATGCCACTAGATGGCAGTAAAACAGCTATTCTGTGCAAAATAGATACTTGATTTTCAAGCAGATCTATGAAGTATCTAATGTGACCAACTGATATCCCATAAAAAGTCAGAATAAGCAAGAGTCGGAAATGCTCCTTTCCATTTTTATTAATGTTTTCCTTTTGTACAGGATCTATTTAAAACTGTTTTCTCTACTTTTATGCTGTATGGCAAAAGAGTATATAAGTCTGAACCACTGAATCCATTGAATTCAAGTCAGGCAAAACCATTGAATTCAAGGCAGGTAATTTATAACTGTACGTATGAATATTTGGGCTGGTTTCCCTAAGTAGATTCAAATATTCAATTCGATTAAGTCAAAGGTTCCTTTTCATATTTTAGATATGGAGGTCACATGGTTCTCACTATAACAGGACATATTCTTTCCCCATTTTTTACATAGAATTAATTTTTGGTGGAATATTTCTATTTTAATTATTTCCTCTGTTGGCATTATGTCCCCTCTAGAGTTCATTGTGCCATCTGCTGTCATTCTGTGGACTGGGAAATCATGATACTGATATTAATAACTTTATTTCAACTCTTGGCTTCACATCAGTAGATTACTACTCTAAACTCATTGAAAATGTGAGTATTTTGTATAACTTGGCAATTTGGCAAAGTGAATCTTCCTTTACCCCTGATTTCTATACATTTAGAGATTAGCCACCATCTTCCTCCAAGGTGTCAGGCAACTTCAGTATTGTTGGTTGTCAGATGATTTTCATGAACAACATAAAGTACTTTTTCCTACCAGTTTAAGAAATGGAGGAATGTGGCTGCTTTGTCTCACAGTATAAAGGTCAGCCAGCAGTTCCCATCTAGCAAAGAGCTGCTTTGCTAAATATGTCTGATAATAGCTGTCTCTTTCTAGAGAGTATAATGAGAATGATTGTAGAGCAAGTTCTTTAATTCCACTCCAGCCTTTCTTGCCTAGAGGGTAATTTCTATAGCCACCATGAGGGTGGCCAAAACAAAGCAATGGGTGAAGCCAGAATGAAAAGCAAATTTGATTTAACGTGGTTTTAAACCATGCACTATTCCCATATTTTCTATACATACTTAGCTTTTTATTATATTTGTTTTCTGGTAAATCAATTGAATACAGTGTGTAAATTCTGACGATTGACATAAATCCAACAAACCAAATATACTATTACTTGATTAATAATAATGTAAATAGATGGACCTATTGACAAAAACTTAAAATGGTTGCCTTTTTGGACACTGAAGGAACTAGAATTTAAACTGAGAAGACAAAAAGTAGCTTTCTTTCTTAGAAGGAAAAGCTATTTTTCTCCCAATTACCATAACAGGAAGCAAAGTATGTTTAAACACTTGGTACATTTCAGTCTGCCTTTTCAGTTAAACTTTGTTCCTAACTATTGGTTTATTTTAATTGGATTAAATTTATGGAAGCTTGCATATTTTAAATTGTTTCTTTGACATAAAGTAAATTTGGAGAAAGCATTTTCACATCTTTCAGTCCATAAGTCTCAACATATAGATTGTTTATTCACCTGGAAGTACAAATTCAACAGTGAGAAAATAACGCTGATGTAATCATTACTGAATGATTTTCTATATTATTTTAAGTTGATTAAATAATTAAATTTATTTAACAGATAGTCTCATCATTAGTGACAGAACTCAGCAGAACCCAGGTTAATGGATTTAACGGTCAACAAAAGTAGGTATTAATATTAGAACTTTGTATAAGTAGCCAAATAAAGTTCTGTGGAAAGATACTTAAGACTGAAACGTATTAACTTTACATGTACATATTCAAGACTATGCAGAAGCATGGTTTTATCAAGGAACACATTATTTTTAGAAATAGTATATATTACAAGTAATAGAAAAACAGAGCTTGGAGAAAGTCCTCAAACTGCTTTGTGGTCCTAGCTTTTTGCCAATTTCACCAGTGAAAGGGCAGGCACAGGTACGTCATCCATCAGATTTTTCTTTACCTCCTGGTTTCAGATGGGTTGTCTGCCTTGATTTCTTTCTTTTTTTTAAGTGATAAAGCCTTTGATGAGGTGGATAACTTTTGACAGCCAGGACCCATACATAACGTTTTTAGAGTTGGTGGTGCTGTAGTGCATATGGCCAGGAACTTCTGGAGAATTTCATTAGTCCTTTGACAGCAAAGGCATCCATGGTGGGAACTCAAGATGGTGACTGCAATCGCATGGTTGAAACCCTAGCCCACTCCTTTTCTACATGCATTGACTGCCATCTTCCCCCTCCCCCCCTCCTCAGACACTGATGTTTGGAAGGACACATTTTTAAAACAATATTACACCTATTTTAATACTTCACTATAATGTTTGAGTATTTCCCCAGCTCAAAATGGCAGTTTTCAGCAACTATGATCAAAAGTGGCTTGGCGGTAGGGTAGGGTAGGGTGGGATGGGATGGGGGACAAAAAGTAGGTCTGGAGGATGCAGCAGCCTTGGAGACTTAAGCTGCCACACTTGCCATACAGAAACTTCCCCTGACATAATGCTTCCAGATATATTGGACTATAATTCTCATTTTTCCCAATTATGAATGTTTCCAGTTAGTTCAGCCTTCTCTTGCTAGCAGGAAAAGACTGAAGTTTTTTACTGTGATGGTTAATGACCACAATAATTTTATTGTGGTCATTAACCATCACAAGGGAATTGGTGTTCAAATATCCAAAACTAAATTGACAATATCAGGATAAGTTGGGAAGGTACATACAAACAAATAATTTTTGGCTAAAAGACAATATTAAATCAAAAAAATGCTAAGATGCTTGCTCAGGCTACACATGTGTGACAAAAGAGAAAAGAGATTAAAAGTATCAATTCAGGTAGTATAAACTTTAAAATAGCAACATGAAATACATATACAAAAAATATTGGTAGATAAAACAATAAAATTATCCAAGAGGAATTTGAGGATGATAAACTTCTCTTACAGACCCTGGTCAAACCTCAGAAGAACATAGTACAATAGCTGGCATGGCATTTACATACCAAAGCATAAAAAAAGAGGTTAAAAAGTAATGCTGAGCATTTCTGGCTATCCATACTCAGGCAGGTTCAGTTGCTCTTAATCATTCTTTGCCTGAGTTTGCATGCCACCATGCAAAACCTGGCAACCTTGGGAAGAGCTCAGTATATAGGGACTTGCAATCTGCTGTAGGTTTGCCACTTTGTAAATAGAACTTTTTGATAGTGTGTATTTAATGAACAATTTAAATATTTTTTATTAAATTTATATGCTACCCAACTCCCAGTGACTCTGGGCAATTAAAATATTTCTTCATCCTATATAAGAGGCCTATTTTTGTTTCTACAGCATCTCTTGTCGAGTAACATCCATGTCTCTTCTCTGTGTACCACTTATAACTTTGCCTGATATAAAGCCACTTCTTGAAGCTCTCCTTAGCTATCACAATGATGGATCACAAGAGCTGCTTCACTCTCAGTTTTTAGAAGCAGTGAATGAGGCCGTATTACAGTAAGTAGACTCCAAAATAAAGTTTCCTGTCTGGTAACAATAAACTTGTCTGTTGAAATTCAATAAACTTGTCTGTTGTTTATTGTTAATTCAATCAACTTGTCTGTTGAAATTCAATTTTACATATCTGCATTGGACTAAGAATTTATTGGGATCTATTAATAGTTTATGGGCAAGTTCTCAGACATGGGTTTTGCTTTTTTTTTTCCTTCCACAAATTATCTAGATGATTTCCTCATTTGACAAGCTTTTGTGCGTTTTGTATAGTTGATCCATATGTGGAAAATCTGTTTCTGTAGATGAATTTCATTTTATAAATTGAGAAAGAGTGTGTTTTATTTGTAAAATAACTTGTTTGCCACTGCTTTGTCTCACATTGCTATGATTTTTTTGTGATAATGGTTCAGATCAAACTTTTGAAAAAATGCCAGCCTAACATAATATATTGGTCTTATTCATATATTCAGTAGAGATAAATGTCTTGGGTCACTTATAGTAACATACTGCATGTATTTTCTTTTTCCAGGAAAGAGTAGAAATCTCTGCATCACAATACAAAAAATAGCATATTCACATTTTATTTTAGATTTTGTTCACTATTAGATGGAATTATTGCTTTGTACACCCATATTTTAAGAGGCCTTCCTCAGTCTGGGATATTCCACTGTGTTGAACTAAGCATTATCACCAACCAGCATGATCAGTGGCTGCACTACATGGGAATGATGGAAGTTATTGTCCAAAACATTTGGAGGACAGTGTGATTGTTTACTACTGTTCTAGAAGGATTGGTTCCTCCTCCTGTTTCTCTTCCACAACCTTTCTCTTTGGTTAATGGGATGTACTGGAGAAAAAGGATAAAGTCTCTAATGGGGATGCCTACTTTAGCGGTAAGTTTCATATTGCTGCTGGTGGCAACACAGAAGTTTTCAATACTGAGATATTGAAAAAAGTCACTCCCTCCATTTGAATTTTGTTCCTGGCCACTGAACAGAAGCATTTCCATCATTGCTAATTGCCCTTCTTAATTTGAGAAGAGAAATTCATAGTAAATCCAGAATTTTCATTTTGCTTTCTTTTTCACAACTGTTTGTGAAAATAAGCCATAGTTCAAGTAATTGCAGAAACAGCTAAAATAATATGTATAATTTTCTGGATTTGCTGAAATTGTAATTACCATCTTTCCTTCTTTTTGGTTGGATGCTTTCCAAGTTGGATATTGTTCCTTGAAGGTCCATCCTCTTCATAAAGCTTTCCTGAAGGAAGGGTCATTGAAGGCAGTAGCAGATTGGGTGCTGCTATTTGTAGGTTCTCAATATTTTCTAGAGATGACATCTGACCTGCTCTGCCAGCTTTTTTTTCCTCCAGAGAAGAAAAGGCCAGGTGGCTTTTCTTTGCTTGTGCTTCTTTGTTTTAGTGGGCTTATAGGCTGTTGCAGTTGTGATATACATACCCTACCTCCATCAATCAGGTTAAAACAATAACAAAATTACAGTAACACAGAGTACAAAATATCTATAGTATATTTATCTACTGAGGAATGTGTAACTCACAGTAATCAAACAGATGCGTTGCATGTTTGTATGTTGTAAATTTAGCTCTCCGTGGGCAAGGTTCTCCAGGTGCCTTAGCCTTGCAATTGCCAAAGAGCTCCCGACCTTTTCAACTTTGGAGCTGTGAGGAGGCAGGCTCTTCTGCTGATAGAAGAGTCTCTAATCATCTTTTCAGCTTCATAGCTGGGAAGAAGGCTGGCTCTTGATCTTTCTTGCCAGGGACTAGCACCATACTAATTTCTGGGTACACTGCAAGTAGTAGTCTTGAGAGATATGCATTAAGCATAATTAGTGAACATTTTAAACAGCGTAGAGTGAACAATATAAGGGCCCAGATCCCACACAAACCCCAAACATCTTTTCTTTAGCTTTGGAACCCCTCTTGCCAAAAATAATTGCCAGGGAAGCACATAAGGAACATATAAAAACAGAACTGTAGATCTAAAATAAACTTAAAATAAAAACAAAGAAAACCTCCCAAACTGCCTTCAGAAACTTGACCCCTCTTAACTTTGTGTTATTAACCCATCAACTGACTCTAAATGATAAAAGTGCAGTTCTCAGTCACCGAAGTGTTGCCCCTTGCTGCAGTGGAGTAATCAAAATTCTTGAATTCCAATATCAAATGAAATGGGTCTTAACTGTCTTATGTTCCAAGAAGTCTTCTCTCGCTAATTTTTTTTCCATAGGGTACCTCCTATGAAACTGTATGTTATAGAAAGTTCATAGTGGGTGCTGCAAATTCCATATATTGATAGCACATCTAAAATGTATGCCTGCACACAGAAGTCACAATTGGCAATGTTGAGACACTTTCCCAGTGGAGAATTAAAGAGATCAAAGATAGATGTTAATATAAATGTTGAAATTATAAATATATAAATCTTGAAGTAAATACAAATGAGTTCAGTGGACTTTGCTCCTAGCCAAATTTGTATAACCTAAATTTGCCTTGATACCTAGATATGATCATATTGTGGTTTTCCTGCATCAATTTAGTTGGCAAAAATAAAATTCGTTTACCTGCTACACTTATATCTATTTCAAACATTATTATCCAATCTTTACCATTTAATTCTTAAGACACGCTGCTTGTATTTACTTCTGTATTTCATATTGCCTCAGAAATGTTTGCTGTTTTGCTTTTCTAGTTGCAGTAGATTACATCAGCATGGAAAGTGGTAATAGTTCTGGATGTAATCTTGGGGTAACTTTTATGAGATAGACTATTGTCCTGTCACTGAATAAACCTACAGTTAAATCCAACAGACATTTTCTCATTTCTTAATATTAATGCAATGTTTTTTAAAGATTCTGTGTGGTCTTATACTGTATTCTGTACATTCAAATTCAGGAATTTGATACATAGTGAATCAAGGCCATCTGGTATTGTTTATCACATATTATTATATATATCTGCATTTACATGATAACGTGGAATTACTTTCTCACTAGTTCTATAAACTAAACTTCCTTCCAAATGTATTGTTGAGAATTATGGGAGTTGAAAACCATAACATTTTGGAGGGCACCAACTTGAAAAAAGCTAGCTTTTTGCTGTAAGAGTTAATCTAAAATTAAAAATTCTATCACAACTTCATATTGATGCAGGCATGCCTAAGTTCTCATGATGATCAGTTATTGTTTTTAATGAGAATATGTTTTTTCATGTAGTAGTTCATATTTCAGTACTGTATATGAATTCACAAGATGATATTTATTAATGTGATGAAACTGAATATAATTTAGAGAAAGCATATGCAAAAGTTAATAGGCTTGAATTATGAAATGCTTTGCACAAATATGGATGCCAAATGCATTAAGAGTGTTACATGATGGAAGTAAACCACCCATGAGAATAAGTGAAATGCTAACAAGTAGTTTAACACTGAATAGGGCATAAGACAAGGATGTGTGATGTTCCTTGATTCTTTGATGTACTTACGGATAAAAATATTTGTGGTGATGTTAGTGTGTTGCTTGGTGATAAGATAATACCTGTACTTTTGTATGCAGATGATGTCTTTATCTATCTATCTATCTATCTATCTATCTATCTATCTATCTATCTATCTATCTATCTATCTATCTATCTCATTTATATAAAGTCAGGACCAGAAATATTGGAACAAGGATAACTGTTTTGGCATTTGGCCTCTGTACACCACCCTGTTGAAGTTGAAAGGAAACACACCCAGATGGGAGCGAAGTCAAGACTTTCAGCTGTAATTCAAGGGGTTTGACAAAGGTGGGGCATTAACCATTCAGGAAGTACAGCCAGTGGCATACACACACCCCCATTGTTGGTGGCTCATAAGTAATGGAACAAACCAACATCATTACAAACATCAGGATTGCCCTTAATACCTGGATGAAAATCCTTTGCAGTCAATGACTGCCTGAAGTCTGGAACCCATGGACATGACCAAATGCTGAGTTTCCTCCCTGGAGATGCTTTGCCAGGCCTTTACTGAAGCTGCGTTCAGCTGTTGCTTGTTTGTGGGTCTTTCTGCCTTCAGTCTTATCTTCAGTAAGTGAAAAGCATGCTCTTTTGGGTTGAGATCAGGTGACTGGCTTGGCCATTGAAGAACATCCCACTTCTTTGCCTTGAGAAACTCTTGGGTAGCTTTTGCTGTATGTTTTGGGTCATTATCCATCTGCAATATGAAGCAGCGTCCTATCAGTTTGGCAGCATTTGGCTGAATCTGAGCAGAAAGTATAGCCCTATACACTTCAGAATTCAACCTGTTGCTTTTATCAGCAGTCAGGTCATCAAGAAACACCAGTGACCCAGTTCCATTGGCAGCCATACATACCCATGCCATAACACTGCCTCCACCATGTTTGACAGATGATGTGGTAAGCTTTGGATCATGAGCTGTTCCTTTCCTTCTCCATATATTTCTCTTCCCATCATTCTGGTGCAAGTTAATCTTGGTTTCATCAGTCCAAAGAGTCTTATTCCAGAACCTGGCAGGCTTTTTTAGGTGTTTGCTGGCAAAGTCTAATCTGGCCTTTCTGTTCTTGAGCGTTACCAGTGGTTTGCACCTTGTTGTGAAGCCTCTGTATTTACATTCATAAAGCTGTCTCTTGACTGTAGATGTTGACAATGACATGCCTACCTCCTCAAAAGCATTCCTAACCTGGCTAGATGTTGTGAAAGGGTTCTTCTTCACCATGAACAGAATTCTGCGGTCATCCACTTTAGTTGTCTTCCATGGTCTTCCAGGCTTTTTGCTATGTTGAGCTTGCCAGTTAATTCCTTCTTTTTCAGGATGTTCCAAACTGTTGTATTGGCCACTCCCAATGTTTTTGCAATCTCTCTGATGGGTTTATTTTGTTTTCTCAGCCTAATGATGGCCTCCTTCACTCACATGGACACCTCTTTGGACTTCATGTTGAGAGTTCCAGTGAACAGCTACTAAATGCAAATGTAACACTCAGAACCACCTCCAGCCTTTTATCTGCTTGATTGGTCATGGGATACCCAGGAAACAGGCCACACCTGGCCATGTAGCTGCTTGTCAGCCATTTGTTCCATTACGTATAAGCCACCAACGATGCGGGGGGGGGATGTTACTGGCTGTACTTCCTGAATGGTTAGTGCCCCACTTTTGTCAAACCCCGTGAAATACAGCTGAAAGTCCTGACTTCGCTCCCATCTGGGTGTGTTCCCTTTCAACTTCAATAGGGTGGTGTACAGAGGCCAAATGCCAAAACAGTTATCCTTGTTCCAATATTTCTGGTCCTGACTGTAGCTGCCCATCTCACAAAAAATGCCTTGTTGTTGACTGAGAACCCAGATGGTTTGCAATAAGCCATTTATAAATGCTGTTAGCATAAGCTAGATTTAGCTAGATTTCCTTTTGCTTTTTCTTATGCCTTTAAATTATTTTGCTTACTATTCCTTACTTTTTTTTGTGCTTTGCATAACATTTTATACCTTGAAAGGGATTAGCATGATAGCTATGTCCATATATATGTACCTTTTGAAAAAGTGTAGCATGCACACAGTAGATGATACACCATGCTAAATTGGGGGAGGTTAGCTTTCTGACAAACACGTAGGGTTTTTTTTCAGAAGGGAAGAAAAAAATGCAAAACCCTAAAGGTGGAGAAGTAAATTGTCCCTAATAATAATAGAGGAAAGGAAATCAGAAGAGACTTTGCCAGATAATGAGCAAGAAAATCGAAGTATGGGGGGGGGAAACAGGAGTTTGCAGTAGTTACTCAAGTTTTAAGGCAGTGTTCATTCTGTGGAGAAAGAATGGATAGCTTTTGGACCATTGATACTTACCTTGTTCCATAGTAAGAAGGCAAAGGATTTGTTTCTGGCCATAGTTTGATTTTCTCAGCAAGCAAACTTTCCATTATGTGAACTGATTGGCCCTTTGGTATGAATTTCATGCTTGGTCTGAAATGCTGAGAAGGAAAATGTGCCATTACTTAAAGGTTGATATTTTCAAAGGTGATTTAAAAGGGGTGATGGGGAGTCCAGTGGCTGTGTAAATTGTATTTGAGAGTACCACACCACTCCTTCCAATTTGGAATGTAGTTCAAAAATATCGCTTGTAGCAGAGAACACTAAAACAACATCTCTCTGGACACAGATAAAAATAGGGAGAAAGACAAGAATTGTCAAACCCTTTAGTGAATTATATACAGAAATATCTACTCCTTTTTCAATACAGGAAAAATATCTCCTTATCTGACTCTGCTGTCCTGCAATTATGGCTTCGTCACCTTCCTAGTCTGGAGAAAGCAATACTACGAAATGTTGAACAATTAATATCCAGTCAATCAATGTCAATGCAAGAGATGGCGTGTGTGGTAAGAGATTCCTTATTGGTGAGTATGATCTGCTGCAACTATTGGAAACTCAACACCTGTGGGCTCTAGGGCACCTACCACCTCTCCAGTCAATGCTGTAGTTTCCCATCATGACTTCAACTTCCTCTTGTTCAAAAGGCCACTGAAGAATTTCACCTTTAGGCACAAACAGTCCAGGGATTGTATGTTTGTATCTCCTCTCTAGCTTTTTTGGGCCAACTTTCATAATCTCCAGTGAGCAATGCTGTTGAAGATTATGAAAATTTTAATCTGAGGATGCAGCTATTATTGGTAAAGATGTTAGGATGCAATTCTCAATTGTAAAAAGTTTGCTTCTTATTTCAATTCTTAAGACCAATGTCAGTGTAAATGTTACAAGTGAAATTTTAGCAGAGAAAGGAAAAATCAAACCCTGACTGGCTAATTCTGGGATTTAGTAGATCTTGAGAGGTAGACACCAAAATTCAGTTCACCCAACTAAAAGAAGATATGGAAAGGAGATTGGGTAGGAACTAAGGAATCTCTTATGCTTTCTCAGGAAGTTGACCTCCCCCTTCTTTCCCTCCTAGTTGCTTTCCAATTTCCAACTACCTCCCCCCAAAGGTAAATAGGGGAGGGCAAAGACTAACCATGTTTGTATGTTTTTTCTTACGAAGGTTACTCCTTGCTAATAGTTTAATAAACAGTTAACTATTTTTACTGGTGCCAAATGCTCTTACCTGAGTGTTCAAAATGTGCTAAGCCAGTCATGAAACTCTTTTGGGAAAAAAAGCACAATTCTGTAAGCAGTGCAAATAGCATTATAACCAAAGAACTTCTAACATCAAAGCAACTAGATTTATCCTAAGCTCAGGTACATCATCCATTCTGCTTCAGTCCCAAAATGCATATTTGAAGAGCCATGCTTGTAAAAGCTTCCTAAATACATATTAAAAGTCAGGATTTGGTTCTTATATCTGGTGGGAGGGCAGTCTACAGGAGGGAAGGACATATTTTAAAATAAAATTTCAGTGTACAGTATATCTAAAGCAGTATGAATGTGATAAATTGCTGCAAACTTGTCCAGAAAGACAAAAGAGTAATAAAGGGTTTTGAAAAGTTTCCATATTCTAAAAATGAGAACATGACACTGTATGTTACTATATGGTTTAGATTTAATGATAAGTTTAAAAGTTGAATTTATTTATTTGTTTGTCAAATTTGTTCTACCGCCCATCTCCCCCCACAGAGGGACTCTGAGCAGTTTACAATAAGTTAAAAATTAAAAATGGTAATCTTAATAAAACATAATATAGAAAGAAAAGAAAAAAAATGAAAAAATCCAGATGGCTACAAATGATCGTAAATACAGGGGGAGCACTCTAAGGTGCCAGCCATCCCCAAGAATGACTACCTCCCCTCCCCACCCCAGGCATGGCAGCAAAGCCAAGACTTCAGGGACTTCTGGAAGGTCAAAAGGGATGGGGCTAGCCTGATCTCTGGTGGCTGAATGTTCCAAAGGGTGGGTGCCACTGCAGAGAAGGCCCACTTCCTGGACCCCGCTAACCAGAGTTCTTTAGCTGACGGGGTCCGTAATTCGCTCTCTCTGCGTGATCGGTTGGGAAGGGTTGATGTGATGGGGATGAGATGGTCCCTCAGGTAACCTGGACCCATGCCATGTAGGGCTTTAAAGGTGATAACCAACACCTTGAATTGGACCTGGAAGCAAACTGGTACCCAATGCAGCTCGCACAGCAAGGGTGTTATGTGCACCGATCCTGGGGTGCCAAGAATTGCCCGCACAGCTGCATTCTGGCCCAGCTGTAGCTTCCGGATACTCTTCAAGGGTAGTCCCATGTAGAGCACATTGCAATAGTCTATATGGGAGATAACAAGGGTATGAGTGACTGTTTGAAGGGCCTCCTGATCCAGGAAAGGGTGTAACTGGCGCACAACATGAAATTGTGCAAAGGCCCTCCTGGCCACGACTGCCACCTGCTCTTTGAGCAGGAGTCGTGAGTCCAGAAGGACCCCCAAGTTACACACCAGGTCTGTCTGGGGCAGTGCAACCTCATCCAGAACTAAAGATGACAATTCCCCAGATACAGAAGAGCCGTTAACCTACACTCACTCTGTCTTACCAGGGTTCAGCTGAAACCTGTTGTTCCCCATCCAGACCCCCACAGCCCCCAGGCACTGAGAGAGGGCAGTCATAGCATCACTTACCTCACCCGGGACAGAGATGTGTAATTGGGTATCATCAGCATACTGATGATACTTCATCCCGTGGTATTGGATGATCTCACCCAGCGGTTTCATGTAGATGTTAAATAGGAGAGAACCGAACCCCTCAGCACCCCACAAAGGAGGGGCTGAGTGTTGGACCTGTCAGTGCCGATTGGGACTGGCCCCAAAGGAAGGAGGTGAACCAGCGCAAAACCACGCTGCCCACCCTCAACTCCCTCAGTCAGTCCAGAGGAATACCATGGTCAATGGTACCGAAAGCCTCTGAGAGGTCAAGAGGTCAAGAAGAGTGAGGATGGATGCACTGCCCCCATCCCGCTCCTGCCAAGATCATAAGTGCGACCAATGCAGTCTCTGTCCCATATCCGGGCCTGAAACCTGATTGAAAAGGGTCTAGATAATCCATTTCCTCCAGCATCCTCTGGAGCTTGAATGCCACCACTTTCTCAACCACCTTCCCCAAAAAAGGGGAGATGGGAGACAGGACGAAAATTGTCTAACACAGTAGGGTCCAGGGAAGGTTTCTTGAGGAGGCGGTGCACCAGCACCTCCTTAAAGGCAGCCGGGAACACTCCCTCTCCCAAGGATGCATTAACCATTGCCTGGGCCCAACCACATGTCACCTCCTGAGCTGCCTTCACCAGCCTGGAGGGGTGTGGGTCTAAATGACAAGTGGTGGCATTTACAGTCTGAAGGATCCTGTCTACTTCTTTGGGTCCAACAGGATCAAACTGTTCCCAGATAACTGGGTAAGTAAGTTGCCTCGGCATCTCCTCAGACTGTGCTTCACACTTGGAGTCCAACTTGGATCGGATCTGAACAATTTTATCCTGCAGGTGCTCAGAAAACTCCTCACGGCCCTGTAGGTGGGTCACTGGGGCCACCTTCCCCAAAAGGGAATGAGTGATCTTAAGCAGGGCTGTTGGACGGCATTCTGTGGAGAAATATTGACGTTTCACTGCTCTTATCGCCACAGGGGAGGCCTTAATAGTGGCTCTAGCTTGTGTTCAGTTGGATTCGGTCTTTGTCTTCCTTCAGTGGCACTCTAGACATCTCTTAACCCTCTTCAAAATCCTCAACTCCTCCGTAAACCACAGGGAGTGTTGGGTTGGATGGGGCAAGAGAGGTCACACAGACACGATCCTGTCCAAGGCCCCGGCTGCCTCCCTATTCCAGGCTGTGGCCAGGACCTCCACTGGACCATGCAGTAGATCCTTGGGTATAACACCCAGCTCCTTCTGAAAACCCACTGGGTCCATCAGTTGCTGGGGGCAGACCAATCAAATGGGTCCTGCCTCCCTGCGGAGTGGGGCAGCATAAGAGAATCTAAGGGCCACCAGGGCGTGATCTGACCATGACAATGGGGACAGATCTAACTCTCCCTTCAGATCACATTTCCACTGCTCCGACAAGAAAACCAAGTCCAGTGTGAGGCCACTGTCCCGAGTCGGGTCCCGAATAATCTGAAACAGGCCCATAGCTGCCATGGTGGCCATGAGCTCTCAAGCCGCTTCCGAGGCATGCCTCAGGGACGGCAAGTTAAAGTCTCCCAGAACCATAAGCCTGGGGAACTCCACCGTCAGCCCCAGGACGGCCTCCAGCAGCTCAGGCAGGGAGGTTGCTACGCAGCAGGGAGGCTGATACAGTAGCTGCACTCCCAACTGCTCTCAGGAACCCAACTTGAAAACCAGGGTCTCACAACCAGCCACTTGTGGAGCAGCGCCCCTGAAGGCCACCAGAGACTCTCGGATGACAACCGCCACCCCTGCCCTGGTGTCTCAGCTGGTGCCACACCTGAAATCCGGCCTATAAAACTAGTACATGTAATACAGCTTTTTTTTCCCCCTGTTAATTAGTTGGGGGGTTGTTACGTTTAGCTTATTTTAAATTACTGTAACATATTAGGATTTGTTTTTCACTGTTTAATCACTATTTAATGCTGACTCTCTTCAATCATTTTAATAAACAATGTAAAACAAAAAAAATCAGCCAGAACAATTTGGAACCCAAAGAAGAGTTTGTAATGGAAAGCTTATAATTGAAGTTAAAATAATTAATATGAAAAAGTGACTAAGTCAATAGTTGATAATATGTAAATGATCTAGAATGTATCTTTAATTTTGAAGTTTTCTGAGTGATACAGCAAATGTTATTCCTTTGTGTTTTGCAAGATGCTACACTGAACAGTATTTCAAAGCAGCAACTTTTCTATTTTTGGTAGTGAAAGATTGCTAGGCTTTATTATGGAAGAAATATAATACTCAACACTTTTAAATTAGGGTTCCAAATGTAATTAAAGTGTGATGGTCTAGTAACTTCTGGTTTATGCTTTGTGCTGCTACTTATGTTTCCATGCTTTGGGAAAGAATGAAACTGATAATGAAAATTCTCTAGTTACCACAAAGTATAAAAACAAATAAGTGTCACATAGGTTGCACATAGTAGAATAAACCTATAAATATTAATTTTCCTTGCAGGAGTTGGTAACACTAATTCTTTCAGTGGATGCCTAAAACAGTCATTTATTCACTTTACTCATTATTTGTGTGAATATCTTGTGTCAAGAACCAGGGAAAGGATGTGATTTTGTGTGTGATATTGTCAGCAAGCAGTTAATTTGATGTGTCAGAACCATTTGCACAGATGCCTATTCATAAGCATTGTACCTGACACTGAATTTGGACTTCAAGAAGTGTTCTGCTAAACCCACTGTTCTTCTATGTCTGATTGTGTTTGGTAAGCCTAATGGGCATGTGTTGCAGCTGCTAGGCGGCTTTTGCAATAACATGAAGAACTTGATTCTCAGGCCCACACATGCAGATAATAACTACTGAGTTAGTTTTTAGCTTGAGTTCCCAGTTAATTTCTGCCTTTTAAGTACAAAAGGTCTGTGTCTGGATCACCGAACACCTTCAGTCAATCTCTCGTTCCTCAAGGCTGCGAGAAAAAGTAGATTCAGAAATTACAACTTGAGGGAAAAGACAGTGAAAAATATGAAATGTACCATTTTTGGAATTATTAGTAATACTGTTATTGGGAATCAATTAGTGGAGGTGAAGCAACAGCTGTAATGAAGGCTGCAGTGTGAAGAAAGGGCCAGGCCCCTTAGCTTATTGCTGGTAGCTACTTTCTGCTAAAGATTAAGAAAATAGGAAATATTTCTTCGTTCCCTCCATTTTAAAAGTGCTGAAGGAAACCTTTAGAGTTGCCACATTTCCAGAAGGTACTGGAATTTTAAAGGCACATCCATTAGCCAGATACTGTAGTTACAGCAGTGGCAATACTGTAGTTCTGCTGTTCAGAGTTATTCACTGAAACATTTGCCACCTTTGGCTAGTCAATGAACTTGGCCATTCTTTCCTAATTCCTGTGCCTGGAGCAGAGTTGGACTGGACATAATACAACTGTCTTTACAAAGGATATTGGAGATAGGAACAAAATCCTATATTCACTAGCTAATTAATCTTAGATAATCGTGGGCATTTCTTTTGGCTACTTGCTTGCACCTATATAAAAAATAAAGATGCTCTGTAGTTGACTCAGGGTGACTGCATCCATGCAGTTGTCTTGCAGCATTAAAAAGTTGCCATTTTTTCCCACTGGTTTTTTTTTTTTTACTTCCCAGTCTAGCTAGCAACTCAGATTTTCCCAGGTGGTCTTAAATCTAAATACTAACCAAGGCCAGCCCTCCTTAACTTCTGAGATCAGCCAGAGTTGGTGGAATTCAAATAAGATTGGAGAAGGATAAAAATAAACAAAACAAAACCCCTCAGATTTTGATGGGCTTAAGTCAGTTTAAATACAGTCACATTTTACTTTGTTCAGTTCCTTGTTGTCTGCTTTTGAACTACAGTCCACTAATTCACTCTATATTGCTTAGGCGATTTTCTGTCTTCTGTTAAGCCTATAAACATTCAGAATAACATTCTTAGCTGAAGTCTTTAGTCTTTTTGTGTTAGAGCCTAAATGGCAGCAAGGCTTAAGTTCTTTTAAAGGAATGTTATAAAATGCCAAAACTGCATGAGAAAACTTCAGTTAATCATATATAGAATTGCTAGATTCAAGTTCTAAAGCATGTTAGATTTGCAGAGCATGTAAATTGTAAAATTATTTAGAGGCAGCTTCCTGTTAATTATTAAATCACTAAGTTTGGTTCTGCTTAGATACTCAGAACAATCTTTTTATTTCACAAGAACAATTAAGCAGCTTGTTTCCAGAAACAGTATTTCATTAAAAAATGTCCAATGACCTTCATATCTAAACAAGATTTGAATCTCCAATTCTTCTTGTGCTACAATAACTTGGTTTTTTGCTCATTTTGTGGAATTTACACATTTTTAAAAAAAAAAATACTACTATTCTTGTAACAAAAGATTGAAATGGAGGGCAATTAGCACTGTTAGGATAGACGTGAAGACTGTATAGTAAATAAAATTGTATTCTCTATTTAAAAATACTTATCTTTGATTATCTAAAAATCGAATCATCTGCCTCCTCCTTTGTATGTATGTATGTGAAACAGAGCAATTTGTAGAATGAATACTATTTTGACTAAGTATATTCATCTGTTGTCTTTGAAATGATAGGATATTTGAAATGACCATCTTCAAAAAGCTCTTAAGTTGTTTGTACAAATATGAGAAAAGCAGCTGTGAATACTCATGAACACTAGGTGGCATAAGTTTAATATAGCAACTTAAAATACAATAGTATGGCAGAAAATTAAAGACAACATGGAAAGAAGGTGCCATCCATTCCTTCCAGTATGATAGTGGCCTGTGAGGAAAAATGAGCCAAATTTTTAGAATAATGGCACTCTTCTAATGGTTTTCATTATGCATTACAATATGAGAAATATATCCAGGAACTCTCTAATCTATTATTCACTTTGAAGTATTTTCTAGAAAAACATACAATGTTTTTATCCTAGATCTAAAACAAAATAATCCTATGTGCAAGCAAGTAGCCAAAACTATGATATTTTAGAAGTTATTTTTAATGAAATCCTTACAAGAAACTAAATACTAGCAGCACCAAGCAGGTGAATTGTATGTGTAAATATCGGTATCTTCATATTGAAGTTTGGCAGCCATACTTAAGTTAAAGCTATTCTCCTCTGTGCAGAAAGAGAAATTCATCCTCCTCCTGCATGGATGAAGGAGTAAATTCTTGTATTCATGCATGTTTTATCCTTCCCACCTCCATTTTTCCCCACTTTGACCCACATGGAAAAGGGGCACCTTCCTTATTTCAGGAGAAGATGGGAAATAAAGGACAGAGGTGATCTCTATCTCATTCTATGTGAAAGGATGTGAAAAAGGAAGGAATCTCAGTGGATCCTATTTTGGGAGAAAAGAATGGGATAATAAAATCACAAGGGATAATAAAATCACTGTACAAATCTGTGATTTCTCTCTCCCTTTCTTCTGGGTCTTTGTGCTTTTCCTTTTTTAGTTTTAGCTTAGTTCCAGTTTCCACAACTTCAAAGGGACTTGCAAAGTTTTCGCAATGCTGAAGTAAAAATAATGACAAAACCTGTCACCCAAAATAATTATAATACAATAAAACAAATGAGACTCAACTCACAAAGTGCAATTAGGTGAAGAAAAGCCTTTTACAGGAAATGTGATAAATTTAGTTTTGACTGCATTCAGCTTTAGACTGTATTGTGATAGACAAAATAAGATTGCAGTTAGGTAATTGGTAATGCTGTCAAAAAGGAAGAAAATAACATGGAGCAATGAAATAGTTTGTCATCCATATAAATATGGTAATCCCATCCTAAAAAGTAATTCAGAATACAAAGAAATGAGCTACAGCAGAAACCTCATGTGTTACAGTAGATAAAATGCTGGAATTAGGCTGAGAAAACCAGGGATCAGTTATTTATCAAGTAGGAAGAGCCTAATATTCCCCACACCATTGTTTTAAAGAACTGGGGTATTTGTTTCTTAATAACACCTCCATTTAAAACTAATCTCTTTCCTTGTTTCCTTTGTAATTTAAAAAAAATATAGAAAATGGAAGTAGCTGGGGCAGCATACATCTAATGTAGCTTGCCCCTCAGGAGGTGATCTTAGACCACTTGCTAATTTTGTTTAGCCTTCCTCACAAGACTAGAAGACGGAAACTGGGTTATCTTAGATTCAATTTTGCAAAGTCCTGTTTTGTCTCACTGCCCAAACAGAGTAGAGCAAATGCATGATGCAGTATGCATGCAGGCATTGCCCCCAGAGCATGTATGCAGTTTCTGCATCCCATGTCTCTGTGTATATCCTCTCAGCCCTTAACTTTGCCACACTGAACAAGGAAGTTCAAAATGTACTTTTCCATAAATTTACTTGAATGCACTTAGAAGCTTCTTATAGACATCAGTGCTGAACATGGCAAAGATTAGGGGTTTAGCATGCCATCATCTTTAACTTTCATCCAGTTTCTCTACTCTGTTTAGATAAGCACCTGAACAAAACTACTTTCTCTGTAATCCGTTAATATTATACTCATTCATTTTTTTCTGATATGAAAAGTCTTAACTGTAGTAGGTCTGATAATAAATTCTGATGTGCTCAAAGCAAAGCATCTGAATTTTCAATTACATTTCAGATTCAGAAGATACCCAGAGCAAAACTTACCCATTTTGAACAAAATTGTTTTCAAGTATTCTAAGCAGTGTAATTAGATTTTTATGTTGTGGCTTAAAAAATCAAAAACTTTCCAGCTTGATTAATACCTAACTGGTTATGTCCCTGCTGCTACAGCTTAAATTAGATGTGGAGAGAGGTGGAATGCTGAGGCAAAGGCTCAGGACTTAAAGAATCTCTGTCAACTCCACAGTGCTGCTAGAGAGAGGGAACCCCAATGGCTGCAACCAGCTGATCAACTGCTAATGCCACTAAGGTTGTGAATTGTAAATGTGAAGACCACTACTAGTGCTGTCTAGGTGGTTTGTTGGCATTTGATGCTATGCGCTCAGCATGCTTTTCTCCTTTATTAAAATTGAGTTTCAGGATATATCTAAAACTACAAAAATGTTTGATTTGAATTGGTTTATTGAACTATCTGTATATGCTCATATGTTCATCTTGAGCTTCAAGATTCAAATGCCATCGTGTAACCTACAAAAATAATTGAACAAGTGTAGATAATTTTAAAAAATCATAGTTCCTTTGCTGTAATTAATTGTTTTATTGTGGGGAGTAACAGACACAGATACCCACCTCTCCCTTTCTGTATATATTTTTTCTGTAGGTTGGATGGCCTATAGGTCTCAATCTGCATGGACCACTATCCCACCTAGTCTTATAGCCCTAATATTTTAAAAAAGAGAAAATGGTTTGTTTCAATTTCTCAGTTTCTATGAACATGGCATTGAGTCCTGTTCTAGTGCAACACAAAACATTGACATCCTTGAATGTTTTATTTAGTTGAAGTATAGTCCGTAGCAGAATGAACATTTTGAATGGGGGTTCTTTTATTCTAAGCTTGAAGCAAAACACATTTCTCACTTGGTGTGTACACACTTAGTAAATACTAGTAAAAAATTGTACTTGATTATTATTACTGCCAGTTTCATCTTGCCTTTTAAAGTCACTACTTGGAAGAAGAAAAGAAGTACTTTTTGGTGGTAAGGCTAACATAACATTGAAGATGATTTATTTTTCTTCTTGTCATTGAAGATACTACGACAATTTTTTTCTAGAAGATTCTAAACTATTTGATATTATTTTTCATAGCACCGAGCTGCATGTCATCCAACTATCTTCAGAACTGTTGATGAAATTTTCAAGTAAGTTCGCATGTAATTTATGAGGAAGGAGAAATTATTTAAAATGATTGGATTTTTTTTTAATCTAATTTGTCACCACCCATCTCCTCCCACCAGGGGGGCTCTGGGCGGTTTAGAACAAAATGATCAATAAAACAATAGATATATAATATAATTACAATATATAAAAATATACTATATAAAATACAATTACAAATAACTAATAAATATAGATAAAAATAAACTCCAGATGGCCATACAATTATATACAATTGTTTGTATAACAAATTTTATGTCTTGCTGGATAGAATGCCTGAGAATCCCTAGGTCTTAATCTCTTAAACATGCTTGTGCATCAAGTTTTTACCATTACCATTGTCATTACTGAATAATTGGATCTTAAGAACAAATGAGCAGATTTTGTAGGACTTCCAGAAATATAAAAGCTCTGCTCAGTAGCACTGGGCAGATTTAGTAATCTTCCCAGTTTTTCAGATGAAGCAAGCACTTGGAGAAGAGTTACTTTTCACACTATAGTGTATTAAGGATCACATGCTCAGTGCAACCTGTCACTCAGTCCTTGAGATGTAATCATTCAACACTTTCCATTCATGTGTGGGTGTGTGTATGAACGGTTCTTCTTTCCACCCCTACACTTCTTGTTTACTTGTTTAATCACTGAGTGATAGCACCCACCAGAGCCAGTCAGCTCTACAGCAGTTTTCCATCCTTTTTTGCCTTTTTCTTTTCCTTTCCCAAGCACTTGAAGTTACAGAAATGGAGAGACTGGTAAATTAGTGAGAATTAGTGAGGCTGGTAAACAGAGTTTATCCAAGACACATACAGATACTAAATGCAATGAATTATTACATCTCAAGTTGTGTGTATTTGTGTATATGTATAGATATATGGATAATGGATATCTTTAGTACATCTTAAGCAGGATTCATCACTTTCTACATGATGGCCTCAGATCTTTTTTGATGAATTTTTGCAATGGTTCCTTTTCATAAAACTGCTTCAGTTTCTTTTATATATTGTTTTTGAGATTGTCTTGAAATATTTTGCCTTTACCTTATATTCTGATAATACTTAAATAAAATATAATGTAAACAAGGGTGGCCTTGTTTAGTCTTAGAAACCAAGCAGGATCTGACCTGGTAGGTATTAGATGGGAAACTACTAGGAAACTCCAGAGCTGAAGAATAGACTGGATTAAAAAAAAAAATTCCCCCAAAAGGGAGTGACACACCACAATGTTGCAGAGAAAATTGTGTGGATGTCTCTCTGATGTCAAATTTTATGCAAAGGAGATTTTATATTACTTACTGATAATTAAAATAATGAGAAATCTGAAACAATGGCTAATTCTATAGTGCAAAGAAAACTTGCTTTTAGGGATTTATCTCTCTGGGAATTAGGTAAGGTATAGAGCTCAAGTGGATTTATTAGCCGAGACTTCCATAATCCCATTCCTTAGATTATTTTGATAGAATGCTCTTCCTTTGCAATTAATTTATTTTAAGTGGTTAAGGCACCTCTTATTGATCATTAGACTCTTAGACTCTTTAGACTCTCAGCTTGAGTAACTGTGTACATTAGAAGCAGATCAGCCTCGTGAGCAAAGACATACAGGTAGTCCTCAACTTACCACCACAGTTGGGACTGGAATTTCCATTGTAAATCATTGCAATTGTAAATCAAGACACCACAACCAGACCCGATTTTACAACCATTTTTATGGCAATCTTTAAGCAAATCACCGTGGTTCTTAAGCAAATCCAGCTTCCCCAATGGGCATTTTTTTGCCAGAAAATGGCAAAAAAGTCATAAAATGCAATCACGTGACCGTGGGATGCTGCAATTGGTCATAAATGCAAGCCAGTTGCCAAGTGCCGGAAATGTGATTGTGTGACCGCGGGGAGAGGGGATATGACATTTTGAGATGCTCAGAAGTGCTTTACAGGCCGTAAAGCACCTGTTCTGAGGCCATCGTAACTTCAGACTGTCATTAAACAGTCATAAGTTGAGGACTACCTGTATCACTAAGAATGTTGATAGCCATTTTTAGAAATTGGGGATTAGAAAGGCAAACCCTTGTTCAGAAAGTATGAAGAGTTCTATTCTTCCCCTCCCTCTGTTATATTCACTGAATGGTCACTCCCACCAGAATCAGCCTTTTTCCTTTCCCAAGCATTCTGTCGGAAAGATTGGTAAATTAGTGAGGCTGGTAAAACAGACTTTATCCAGGACTTTCATAGTTTCTATATGAAATTGCTGATGGATCTGTGGAGCTGCACATCAAAAACATACTTACTGACTTTTTAAATTAATTATACTTCCACCTTCCAAAGCCAGCAGTATATCTAAAATATGGAGGATTAGGGGAAATGAAAGCATATTGTAACACAAAGTGGGGGAATGTTTTCTTTTGCCAATTTCATCATTTGGTTAATTTTACAGACCTATTCTAATGTGAGGTTTTGTAGCAAAGAAACTTAACTGTGTACTTCAATTATAGTAGGTATTGGAGAGTGCAATTGAAAAACAGTGTTCCAACATAATCAGAAGGACTTGTTCTAATGGCAGTAATAGACAGGTTTTTAATATATTCATATTCAAGGACAAGCAAAATGAAGTTGGGGTTTTCTTCACTTCCCAAGTAGGCCTAAAAGCTAGATGAGTTAAGACCAAAGCTTGAGGCATGGGACAAATGTTCTTGTTTGGGTTTTTTTCATCTTCCTTCTCTCAATTAATGACTGTGTGATTGGCCCACTCATAATCTGACCTGTCATAATTAAACTTTTCACTGCTCAGGAATGCACTGCTGGAAACTGATGGAGCTCAAGAAATAATGACTATAATGCAGGTGTTTACACAGTGCTTTGTTCAAGCTTACCATGAGAATAATAAGCAGGTTAGTCAAGTTGCTTTTTCATTATTTTAAAAAATGAAGTGCTTCAAAATTTAGGGGAAAGAATCATTTTAAAGCTCAGATCACTAAACAAATACAATCCAAATAATACCTTTAGGCTGCAGTAAATGGTTGGTAACATCCGTTTCAGAGTCTTAAATGGCATCAAATGTAAGTTAGGCACAAAGCCAATAAATATCTTTCAATCTACATGTTACTTAGCTAGTATCAGTACTCACTATATATTACAATGCAGATCTGCTTGAACATGGTGTGGAAACTTTAGATGCATCTTTATAACTTACTGGTCCAGGATCTGGGGTTAAACTCAGCTATGTGTTCCTGTTCTAATATAAAGTAAGATGATAAAAAATCTTGCATTCAGATGACCTCTTTTGTGCCTTGGATTTACACAATGAACGAGAACACCTCACTGATTTACAGTTAACCTCATTTGGTATAAACTCTCCTTTGGTTTGTATTCTCTATAATACCTTTGCCATTGTTCCTTCTTGCTTTAGTTAGTTAAAGTGGCTGTGAAAATTTAAGTTTGGGCCACACAAAAACTTCAAGGTTTCTTCTGATCAAGAATTTCCTTTAGCAGATGCTCGGGTGGGTTTTCCATGTATTGAGGGAGGTCTATTGGTTAGTGGTTATTCATCTTGCAAATGGTGCCGTAATTAATTCTAATTAGCATTGTGATTAAATCTCTTTTTGAGTTCCAAGGGGTGTGAGTTAGGAGTAAAATTGCAGCTGTCTAAGTTAATATATATACACACACACGGGCCACACCCATTAATTTTGCTTACATGGCAGCGGCATGTTTTGCTGCCTTGGCATGAATGGGGTGGCTGGGTGGGGAACTTAAATTTAGATTCCACACCCTTTAAATAGCCAGAAGTCTACTATGTTAATCACTTTGTTATTTATGTGCTTCACTCTTAAGCTGTTTTTAACATGTTAACTAGGCCTTTTGGCATTTTATTTGTGCAAGTTTTTACTTTTACTGTTAGGATTTGAGAAGGGAATAGTCTAGGATTGATTTAATATGCAGGCAGACAGGAATGCTTTCTGGCTTTTTGTTTGTTTTTACTGTATAAATGAACAGATTTAGAGTTCTGTGCATCTCCATGATACAGGTACTGCAGAATATTTGACAGTTTTCTAAACTGTATGAATAATCATGTGCCTAAATAGCATAACCCAAGCTCCCTAACATATTTAGGGCAAGAATTCATTTGTGTAATAATGGGTTTCCATAAGGAGAAGCATGGGGGAAAGTGGCACTACACATGTCATATGCTATCAAGCAAATGATGTAATTATATCATTTGCATCATGACATGACTGGCTAAATCATTCAGTTTGCATTATTTGTGTGATACCTTGATGGCATGATCTCATTAGGGCTTCTACCAGCTCCGTATATGTATAATATTATCTTTTAATATTTACTAGGCATATTTGCATGCATGTGGTACAGTCAGGGTAGAATGAACAAAAATAAAATAATTATCTTGTTGATATACACTAAGATACCATTGACTTCAATGTATTGTTTTCAGCAGCAGTCAGCCGTGAAGGAATTGTGCAGTACAACCATATAATCACCCCTGCTCGTGTTGATTTGTTTCCTACCATTTTTTTAAATTAATCATGTAGTTAACATGGATTCCAATGGTTGTGGTGAAGATTGTGAGTGTTGATATCTTCCTTTTGTTTCCCATTAAATGGATACTGACCCATTAAAGTAGCCTCTCCCAACCATGGCTAACACTGGCTATTGGTTGTGGAAGTTATAGTCCAAATCATGCAGAAAGACTGCCTCAAGGAATGCTGCATAGTAAAATAGGTTTTCTTATCTCATGCTACTACATATTTGGAGAAGGCTTTTTTGTTGGGTTTTGTCCTAGAGAATTGAATGGGGAATTATACAGTATCTGCTAAAGAACCTATTTCCGTGCATGTATTCAAACTGTTGAAGGATGTCAAACTTTAATTGAAAAGTCATTGAGGAGTTGTGATATATATGCCATTGCAATAATCTAACAAGTAATGTTGGTTTCCTTAAGTACAGAAAGCAAGTTTTGGGCTATAGATGCATATTTTCTGAGAAGGCAAATTTTAAAAATTGTCATAATTTGATTTAGGTTCTTGATAAGATAACTAGAATTTAAAAAAAAATTTCATTTCAGCATAAGTTTCCACTGAAGGCCTATTTTCCTTATAATTCACGTTCACTTGTGATGGCTTTCCTTAAACATCCCTCAGGTAAGCTCACTTACACTTTTTCATGTTACCAGAACCTGACACTGAGTTAATATGAGTTCAGTAAGCAAAAAATATTTTGTTACGTTATGTTTGTCTTGGCATGTAAAATATGCATAATTTTGGTGTTCAAATTTCTCTCTTAGATTTGCCAGGTACTAGTGTATATCAGCATTTGGACCACCTTGCTGGAATGCTCAAAACAACAGTAGAGGTCAAGGGTTCTGAGTAAGCAGCAGGTTTCCTTTCTTGTTTTTTAAAAATTGTCTAAGTTAGTTGTGAGTGATCTTTTTTTGTAATTTGTTAACATGTATGGGAAACAAGTAAAAACTATTGTTTTCAAGACATTATTTTTGTTGGTGTAAAATTAACATTATTGCATATTGCTATTCCCATTGATCTTCTTCAAATAAAAAAGTTTGCTGGTCTTCATTTCCAGATTAAAGCCTTTTGAGAACTTAAGAATTTATATTACAATATAATATAAGCTGATACACATTTTGATGTTGTTCCAGGTCTTTGGATGAACTCTTCAACAACTGGTTTTTGTTGATTCATTTTGGAGAATGGGCTGATCTTGCAGCAAAGCAGTTGCTGTTGTCCCAGGCAGAATCCTCAAACTTGTTGTGGCTTTTGGTGTTTTACTATACTCCAAACAATGAGAAGCAGCAGAGAATTCAAACAATGGTAGGTAGTTTTAACTATGTATGAAAGGGTTTGGTAATAAGTGATGTTTTTGAAAAACAAGGCAGAGATTTTTGCCGCAACCTATAGGCAATGCTTACAGAACAGTTCAGAAATCATTGCTAAGGCATCCTTCGTTAGCTTTGTTATAGGCTAGAACAGTCCTCAGGAGTGAAAAATTAACAGTGGCTTATAGTGTCCATAGTCCATTGGTATGTATAAGATGCATGCAGATTTGTATTCAGCCAACTATATTCTCTGCCAGTTCTTACTTTTAAATTATTCAGTGAGAAGATTTTATAGCTTTTGACAGTCTCATTGTGTGACCATGTGTTTAAAACGTTGAGTATTAGTAGTAATACAGTACTTCCATGATGATCAGTAGCAGTGAAAGTAGGTTAACCTTAAATATCTAATTCCTTTCAAATTTAATATTAATCTTATGATAAAGGAGCTACTTGCTCCTTTCTGGCATTCTTATTTGACTTACTGCCAAATACCCTTTTCCTATAAAGATGTATGGGGTGCTATTATTTTAGTTACATTGTTGAATTTTATTCTGTCCTCAAAATGACTTGCTTTAAAATAAGTGAAACGTAATTTAGTACAGGTAGTCCTTGGGTTACAATGGCAAATGGGACCAGAATTGCCATTGCTAAGTGATGCAGTTGTAAAATGCAATGTCATGTGAACTTTTAGTGACAGCAATCCCAGCAGTCCCAGTTGCTATCATAACCCCAAGACCACGCGGGTCATTAAGTGAGGACCTTACATGACTGTGATGTGGGAATAGATGAGACTCCCAGTCAAGCAGGCTGGTTGGTGAGAGCTATGGGTGGGAGAGTGGGTACTAGGGAGCACAGACGGGTGAGTGCCACTGCCCTGCCAAGAAGGGGAGGAAAGGGGCCGGTGCTGTGAGTCTTCTGCACACCACTGCTGGGTGGGACAATCCTCCTGCTGGACTGCAAGACAGGGATGTTTCTATAGTGCCTCTCCGCACATGGCTGGGGTGCCTGGTGGCAGTTCCTGGCGGCTGCTCGGCCAAGGGCTTTCCGCGTGGCAAGGTAGCCAGAGGGGGAGGGGGGCTCTCTACACAGCATGGCTGATAGACCCCTGCACCGTAGCACTTGAGGCCAGCCAGAGTCAGCAAGCCCAGCGGAGGGGAGGCAGGTGAAGAAGACAACAAAGATCAGCTGGGGGCAGCGGTGGGGGAGCCATCGTAAATGTGGGCCGGCCAGCATTTTGATCACATGACCACGAAGGTGCTGCAATGGCCAGAACTTCGAGGTCCCTTTTTTCAGCACCATTGTAACTTTGAACAGTCACTGAACGAATGGATGTAACCAAGGGCTACCTGTACTGCATCCTACTATGCAATTGAAACACTGGTCTGAAACAGAGTATTTGTCTTTCTCTTCTCTCTCCTCTCCTGAATTCTTCCTAAAACATTCTCATTAATTTTATCTTGTCACATTTCTCAGAGTGCTGGCAATTGGGTGATCCATTGGCTGCCTGTGAATACCGTTCTCCCTTTCTCCCCAAATGGGAAGTCTTTTTACTGCTCAAGGCCAGAGAAGAGTAGAAGCCAGTCAAGTAGCTATGAGCAATTTTCAGGTTAACTGTGTAGTGATGACAGTTGAGCATTCCAGTGCTTCCCTCAAGGATGGCATACATAATACTTATTAGTACTTACGTTTTGAATGACCTACTATGCCATCCATGCTTAATACAAATCAGAATGTGCATATAAAAGTCTCCTTGGACTGGGGCAGCTTTGTTGAAATGCAGTAGTAAATATACACTATAATTGAAAATAAAGCAAAATAAATGCTAGTAGTAAGAGAATCAAAGGTGGTCTTTGGCTGGTGGAAAATAGCACATCACTGGGCACCACAAAATATTTGTGACTTCTGTAAATGTTAATTGTCACTTCCTTTACTTCCCAAATCCTCTTTCATTAAATTGTTGTCAGGGTTCTGTTTGCTCCTTTAATTTCTGTAACTACTCATGTCCTAACTTAAAATTTTACAATAAATAGTTTCCATCCCACACTTATTTTTCTATAGTTGCAACACAGATGCCTAAGAAATTAAAGATAAGAGGGTTTTTTTTTAAAATATCTGCAGCAATTTCCGCAGAGAAAAGTAATATATTTAATCCTTGAGACGGCAGCAGAATGAAACTGTCACTATGAAACATATGAGAAGCTTTATAGAAAACAAAGTTTAGAAATAAATTTCTATGTAAATTACTGGACATGGAAATTATACTGAGCTGAAATATTAATTTAATATTAATATTAAAATTATACTGAATCAGAACTTTGTATCAAGCACTTCAGATATGTGGCTTACAGCAAGGCTAGTTTAGTTTGATTTGTTACTTAGTGTAAGTTCCCAACACTTCTATTTAAATGTCAAACAAAAGTAAATTTCAGAAAATTTACTCACAAAATTTATCTTTGAAAGAACCCAGATAAATTGCCACTGCTTTTTATAGTCTGTCTGCTTGCTTATTATGGTTGTTTCATAGTGTTTTCTGCATAACATTTTATAGAGAAAATTGAGAATATATATTCCATCTTCAATACCATTGTTAATTCCTATCCTCTCAATTAATGTTGGTCTCTGCTTGCCCCATTTGGAGGATGTGGGCCAGGATTATCAGGGAGCTGAAACCTACAGGTGTGCTTAATCCTTTCTCTTTTAGGTTTATAAACATGTTGGTGTTATGAATAATTGATATTGAGGTAACCATGAATGTTTCTTTACAACATGGTTTATTCTATCCTGCTTAAGAAGGCTAGTGGTTTTGGATGAGGCAGATATCTGGGTTTCACCTTCATTTCCCCTCAGAATCTGACTTTTTTAGTTGCCTTGGTAGACAGTCTGTGCTAAGATTGTTTTGCCTGACCTTTTGCTAATGTTTAATATTAACCATGCTATTTTGAGGGTCATTTGGGCAGCATTGGTTCATGGAGACTCAAGATTTTCTTGGAAGAGCAATTTCAGAAGTTGTTGTGGGAGACTCCAGTTGAATTTCATGGCAAGTGGCCTATGGTAGCCTTTTCTAACCTGGGTGTCCATCAGGTATATGGCTTTCAACTCTCATAGTTCTCCTGCTAATATAGCCATTGCTGAGAATTCAGAGAGTGGAAATTTAATCATCTGGAAGCTGCCAAGGTTGGAGAAGTTAACTATGGTGCACTTCAGGTTTTGTTAAGTTACATGTTACCTATATAAAAACTCTGGAAGAAAATAGAACTTTTGGTCATTGAGCAACAGATTAGGGGCTTAGGGACCCTTTTTTTCAGCCAAAACCTCACTTAAACAGTTGGGTAGGTGGATAATGAAAAATAGCTAAATACAGAAGGATTATGTTAAAAACATTTAAATTAAAAGAAAAACTCCCCTCCGAACCAATAAGGTGTCATATAAAACATAAGAAATCTGCTCCAGACCATAAAACAACTTATAAACCATGCTGCTGAATTTTGGCTATCTGAAAACTCACATTTGCAGTTTGCCACTGTTGGGAGTATGGTCCTTGACATGCCATACAAAGCCCTGGAATAGACATGAGTTGCACATTCTTGTCTAAACTGCATGATCCACTCCAACAAATTTGACAAGAAAGCAAGGGAAGATGTCAACAGCTACTCCTAGATTGGAGCTTTCTGCTGAGGGAGAGCAAGTTAGCTCCATCTCTGTTATCCTTCTGCCTTGAGGGAAAGACATATTTGTTGTGAAAGCTAACATGTTTTTTGAAGTAAGCTTTATCTGGTATAGGCTGATGTCTTCTTTTTAATTGAGAAATTTTGGTGATAAAGTTTAATAAATTTAAATACATAAAATAATTATTTAAATAGTATTTCATAAAATGAAACAGCTTTCATCACTGCTTGTAGTGGAAAATATAATACCCACTTGACAGGTTTGTATTAAGAATGAATTCTAATCACACTGATCCTTGCACTCTTTTAGCTTCAGAGAGATAGTGCTTGTTCCTTCCTTTTCTTTAGTTCAGTCTATGAGGAAAAAGCAGGGCCAGGGTAGTATAGGAGTTAATGATGGTTCCTCATCTGGGGTTTGGGACTTGGAAGGAATCCAAGAAGGCCTTGGTCTTGCTGCTGGGTGTAAATGTATTTTGCTCACTAAAGCACGCTCACACCAAGAGTTTGTGTATGTGTGGATCTGGCCATTAATCTAGCTGGTTTCTGTTGCCTCCTTCAGAAGTTCAAGAAACCAGAGCTGGCTACCTTCTTGTCTGGCTACCCTTTTCTAATCTTATTTCTTGGGACATGTAGATCACGAAAAAGCAGAGGGCTACCTATGCTCACTCCAGAGGGGAAAAAAGTACTTGCCAGTACCAGGAGTTCTGGGCTAGCCTCAGGCTGGGAAGTACACGATTGGCCCAACTCTGGTCCCCTTCTGGAAGCTTCTTAAAACGGAACTGTTCCGGAGGGTACTTAGGGGCTGACACCAGATGCCTTTTGGAGTTTGAGTTTGTTTTGATTGTCATTTTTATTTTATAAATTTTATTGTTACTGTGTTTTTGTTGTGAGTTGCCAAGAGACTGTGTCAGCTTTTGGCTAGGATAGATATGTTATATATATTAGGTACGTAAATATTTGACTCAGGGCACAGTTTAATGCAGTAGTGTATAGTGATTCACAATAGAGAAGGAGTGGATTGTGTGTTCAGAAAGTAACTTTGAGATACAGATATTTAAACCAGGATATATATTTATATATGTTAATGGAAGTGAGAATAAGGAAATCAGTTGCTTAAAATAAAAGTTAAGGCCAGAAGGCAGGAAATGTGCATATTACTTTTTGTTTCTTTTCCATCCCTGCCGTGGCTTTTATGTAGTAAATATTTTAGGTTATATTACTTATATCTGGCCAATGATTTCCTTTAATGCACAGACCATCAAATTCTGCTTCTATTTTGGCTCCAGAAGCTGTTTGTTCTGGCTGCTTGAAGAGGTAAAAAAAGGAGGGGGGAGGGAGACTCTGTTGAAAACAATACTAGAAGGAAGCCAACCCCCTGGATTCCTATCAGAATTTTTTATCAGATGAGGTCAGATTGCATGGAGTTTAATTGATTTGTAGTTGTAGTATTGTAGTGAGCCCTCAAAGAACCTCCTGTTCTTTTTCCCACAATATAACAATCTACTTTCATTCTGCTCTGTGGCTTTTGCCATTTCCTTTTTTTAAAAAAAGGTCAAATCCTGGATCATGGCCTCCAGTGCTTTGTTTTTCAAGACTGAAGAGACAATTTTTTTTAAGTCTCCTTTTGTGTCTTTCCTTTTCTGTCCCACAGTCTCTCTCCCTTCCCCACTCCATTACTTCCCCTGTTATCAGCCTAGGAATCTATTCTGTACTTTTCTGCAAAATTCATGAAATGAATGTGACTTTTATTCTTCAGCTAACCTTTTATTCCTTCCAATGATTGTCAACAGGTAGAAGCTCGATCTGTATGTGACTATCTGACAAGCCTCTCAAGAATGCCAACCATTTCTGTTGCAGACCTACAAACTTTATTCAGCAGCAAAACCAGTGTAAATCAACCTGTAACTAAACGTATTGTTATGCATCTGATTATCAGCTTTGTGCTATTTACTTCTAATGGACACACAATAGCCAGAGAATTGATTGCACATGTAAGTTTTTTTCACTAATAACAAAATATTACAAATCCTGCACTGGAAAAATTGAGTCATTTATGAATGACTAAATTTTCCCACATGGGGCTTTCTTGATATGTTTGGCTATAGCTCCCATCACTACAGTGATCATGGGTCAGATATGGGAATTGTAGTCCAGCATTTCTGGAGGGTAAATTGGTGCAAATTGTGAATGAAGGAGGTCTTGCATATGCATGATATGTGGATGCACATCAGAACCTCTCTGTCACTTTATATGGTTTATTTTTTCCTCCTTCCCTGTTAAGCCCTTTCATTAATCATTGTATGTACAGTTGTGTCTGTGTGCATGAGAGAGAGAGAGGAAGAGGTTCATAATAAACAGAATAATTACAAAGACAATTTTCCCATTAAGAATGATGTCTGTCAGACATAGGCTGAAGTAAGAGGGACCCTCATCTACCTTGCACAGAAGTGCAAGGTTTCCATCCCCAGTCTCATCTGAGAATCAAGCCTATCATGGATCAAAGACTTGGTTACAAGAAAGGCTAGTTTTTTTCCATAACAGGTCCTAATATAGGTCAACCCACAAAATATTATTTTATTATATTTTAACATGTTGTAAGCTGCTGTGAGCTAGGAAATTGGTGGCATATAAATTGGAAGAAAAGAACAAAACCTGTTTGAAGAACACATTTGAAAGAGGAATTTCAATCACTCCAGTACCATTTATCTGTCTGCCTTTGGCCACCATTGTTTCCTTTCTTTCAAGAGAGGCAATGGCCTTTCAAAATATTGTTTTTTCAGGGCCTTTCCCTGGATAGAGACTCAGGATTGTTTCCCAGAACAATTTTTGTCCAGAAGCCTTCATTGGGACCCTCAAATAACATTTACTGAATCAATCAAAGTCCATTCTCGAGCAAGGGTTGAGTTCTTTTTGTTTATATGTTTTGATTGGAGGGGGAAAATGGAGCTATATCAGAAGATTAAAATTTCTTTTAAATAATATGGAATTCTTCTCTTGATGGAATTGTTTCTATATGCACCTTGTTAGATTTGTGACTAAACAGAAAAGAACATAATATTCCTTCCCCAAATAAATGATTTTTTCCCTTAAGGATTTCATTGAAACCTCAAATAGAGCCATTGTTTGCAACCTTCAACATAAGTTATATTTTTTGTAAGTCCAGTTTTTCCTTCCTGGTCATGACAACTGATCAGTAACCCCTTTGATATAGACAGGCCGAATCATCATTCTAAGGATAGTAAGAATCCTCAACATTCCAACTTATCCTACAAAAATGAAGGGAATCATCTGACTTTCTCCACTTTAGACCATTAGGCCAGCTAGTCCCTTTGGTAAAAATGTTGACTGTCTTCTAAATTAGAGATTCCAGAGATTGAAGCTGGAGGCCACTTGTATGCAATGAGCTATGAGGGTTCAGTTGAGTGTTCCAATTTATAAATACAGATGTATAATTAAGAGCTATTGAAATTAGTATATTGGACTTCTAGGAATAAAGCAAAGACAGAGTAAGATGGCAGCAATGTAAACCAATTGCTGAGGAAGTTTATTTATTTTCCTTGTCCAGATACTGGCAATAGAACAACTGATTCCTTGAATCTTCCATAAGGGCATCGGATTCAGAATGCAGTGAGAATCTCTGGCAGGGTGGCAGGGATACGAAATTTAATATTTGGACAGGGATAGATCAGAATGCTCCGGTTTTGATTAAAGGGACAACGCTCAAGTATTTTTCTTTCAACCTTCATTGGGATTTAATTTCAATACCCTTTGCTTATGCACTTTTCTGCTGCTGCTCAGCTCTTGAAAATATTTAGCAGAAGGTCCTCTTTGTGGATTAATTCTGGTTCCTTCCTCATTGAGCAGGGCAGAAACTAGTCAGCACCAAACACTTCTGCTTAATAAATAATGAATACACTTTTCCCCTTTTTGTTCTTGGTCATTTTTGGAGTGGATGAGCTCTTAGAATTTTTTGCTTTCTATTATGGTTGGTAAGAATATCTGTAAGCTATCTAGCATGCTAGAGAGCAGCAAATTATTTGCCTATGGCATAAAGTAATAACATTTTAATCTTTGTTGTTTTTTTCCCCAACTTCTTTCAGTTTATAGCTGGAGGCAGTGAAATCCCAGAAGTAACTGGACTTCTTACCCGTATCTCAAATACAGCTAGCCAACTTGGAGTGAAATATCAATGCTCTGTAAAGCTAGCAAATGATCTCCTCCAGGAATTCCAGTAGTTTAGTACTTATTCAAAACTGTGGAGTGGAAGGAGAGAAGGCAGCTGTTTTCAATGGGCATTTTCTGAAAGACTGGAAGAGAAATCTGTTATTTGCAATCTACATACTATGACTTTCATCTGATTTTTCTACATTTGCAGGAGTATCTTGTTCAAGTTTATTCAGAGGTGCCTTGTAAAGCTGAAAACAAAATACAAGCATACCAGAGATAATCTATATAATTTAACACAAATAAACTTTATATTTGAACATTGATGAAATTGTTTTTTCTTTACATTGTGAGAGAATGTTTTAAAAGTGGCATGCTTTATTGATGCCGTCATTTACAATCCAATCAAACAGCTTATTTCTGCTATACCACTTTGTGGCATCTGAACCCCATTACAAGCACATGATTATTAGTGATTCCTTTTGAAGTAAATGTTTCCATTAGATCAGTGACCAAACACCTATTTGTGTTTCTTCTAACTTGTTTTTCTTCAGCAGGAAGCAAATATAATATTTTGCTAAAGTGGCATTAGTCAGCAAATGTATTTTCCTTTCCTGGGGCTACATGGACCACAGACCTTTCTTGAGCTGCAGACCTCCTTTGAACACTGCCAAGGAAAGACTTGTGCAGTTTAAAAATTGATTTTTTTAAAAAAATCCTTCTCCATAGCAGAACTCTCCAACAGGCTGCTATTAAAAGTTTGTATACTTATATGGATAAAAAGGCATGATGTCTCCCAATTTGAATCTCATCTCAATCTCATAAATAGATGATTTGTTTGGAAACCTCTCACATTTTTTGTAATGTAGAAGAGGAGCGTATTTCCTGGAAACTAAGCATTTGGATTTTTAAGTTTCCCTTGAAGGGGTTCTCGCTGAAGTTTCCTCCTACATAGGAATAATGGAATTCTTATGCCAATATTTTTTTTGAGGGATGGAATGAGGTCCAAAACCAGGCATGAGAAAAAGTGTGCCTGCAGACATTAGACATGATGCATGATTAACATGAGATAGATCAGGATTTGGTTGCTGGACTGTGTAGACCAACTGGCCTTTGCACTATGTAATTGGTGTGTCTGAATTTTAAAAATGATGTGAGAGATGTTCTGGACCTCTTAATTTAAATAAAGCCTGTAAGTTGTTCTGTATTCTGGCAACCAGCCCTTTATACCTAGGAAAAACTAGTTTCTCACACTGATCATTGCTATGTGAAATACAGGGCTTTCTCTTTGCCTCTCAGGCTATGTAACATCTTTGCCAAATTAAGAGCTGCTGCTCCCATTCCTACAAACCACTTATGAGACTCTTGTAGAATTGCATGTATTCAACTTTCTAGTGTGTTCCAGCATAATTTTCTAGGGGAGCTTATACATTTTAAAGTACCGATTATAGTATTTTTTTTTCCTTCCATTTTAGAAAATACTATTTCTTGCAACTAAACCTGTAGAGCTTCCCTAGAGCCACTAATGGACTCAAGGTGCATTTTTTGATTGCAGTTTTAAGGAAAGTTAGAAAAACAGCCTATTAGCAGGTACTTCAGGTCCTCTTAATTCAGTCACATCAACGTATGGTGCTGTTTAAATCCTATCAAGCTGCCTAATGCCTGAAAAATTGACTGCCCCCCTTTTTTTTAAGGACATACTCATAGTTGCAATTTTAAATGTTATCTTAACACTGATTCTGGGAATTTGCACTGGTGGTCCATTTAAGACCAAATGCTGGAAAAGTTTCCCTTGCTTTTTCTGGCTGTATTCCTTCAACCAACTGTCTGAGTCTATAAAAGGTGTTAAAAGCCCTTGAGCTGCTTTCTGAAGGGCTTAAGTGTATTCAAACTGACTAGGTCCTTTTAATGGCCAGCATTGTACAGGCACCATAGCTGTGACTGAAGTCTTCCATCCCTGTTGCCACCCTGCCGACCCACAAGCAACCTAACCAATCTTGGGTGACTCTCAGTTGGCAAGCAGCAATACTTCATTAGTTGACTTCTTCCTAGACAATCATTTTATTTTAAGCAACAATAAAGTATTGAGAGAAGAAGTCATTTTTGCAGAAAGTTTGGCTTTTATCCTGTCCACATTAAGCCTTTCTTGTTTTTAATTATATTTCTGTTTAATTGGCTAATGGAAAATAATGACCAGGCTCATTATCTTACTTTGGATATGTTACATGAAGGCTTAGCTCTCTGGAGAAGACTCTGATGCTGGGAAAGGTGGAAAGAAGAGAAGAGGACAACCAGCAGCAAGGTGGATGGACTCAATTACAGTGGCAATGGGTGGACCATTGGAAGACCTGAAGCACCAGGTTAGGGGCAGACCATCATGAAGAAAATCTATATATGTGGTCTCTAAGAGTTGTTAGCAACTTGACAGCCATAATCCATCAGATTGCTTTGGGCTTCTTTTGGGGGGAAGAGCACTATAGAAATGAAATTATCATCATAGCATTAGGAGAATGGGAGAAAAACTTAATGTCTGCACTCTTGTATGTTCCTGCATTATTCTTTGGAATAAGAATGTGGACATTATCACACATCTTTCATGGATTAGGTCAGATACGCATCCATATTCAAAAGCACTACATGCTATCTGTACTTTTTAATATTTTATATATTCGTCATACGTTATATTGGAGGCAGACTATATCATCTTAGTTTTATGTCAAATAAAAGCCAACATAATGAGTTCTTATCCAGAACACAGAACATGATATAGGTAAAGGAATTAAAATACCAAACAAAAGGAAAATGTCATTGGCATTCAAGTTCTCTGTTCCAAGCTTAGATCCATTAATTGATCCTGAGAACATGAAAGAATTGCTACTTTGTACTCAACACTATGCTCGTCTGATGGTCTTTGACATTAAAGGGAAGTAATTAGCAACATCCAGACAAGACAACAGAGGTCCTTAAAAAAAAGTGTAGTGAGGGAACAGGAGGCACATTTAAGAAAAATGCTTGAATGTAAAATTTACTCTGACATTTACCAAATGTTGAATATTTCTTCAGGATGTAGATTGTTCTTATTTGTTCTTAATGGTTTTTGATGTTGTTAATGTTACATGCCATCTAGAGTCTTTACGGTGTTGGACAACCTTCTAAATTTGACAAAAAAATTAATATAGTTTAAATCACAAGGCAATAGCTGTTTCCTCTGTAGTGTTTTAACTTTCTGAATTCCCTTGCTCAGCCCCTGTATCTTTCACAATGGCATGGCAAAATGATGAGGTGCTTTTCCTTCATTATCTTTTGCAAAAGGCTGTGAAATAGAGCACAACTCTTTCAAGAATAGTTTGGATCCTTTCTTGAATACATCAAAAGGTCTACATTAAGAGTCATTGCTGTAGCTCAGTCAGGGGCCATGCAGGCTCCAGACATCTGCAGAGCCTCACCCAAGACTGCTAACTGTTTAATTCAGCTAATTAAAATTTAGAATTTGGTTTGAGAGGCAAAAAAGGTGAAGAGAGTAACTGACTGGGTACATGCATGAGTAATTGAGTCTCTACCCCAAAATAGCTAACAAAGGCATGGCTGGAGATTTTTAACTCATTAGTACATCCACTGACATCTGGAAGCACACACACAGTTAACAAATGTGTCTCATATGCAATAAAAACTGCAGATGCACAGGTGCAGATTGCAGCGAGGCCTCAGAGACAGTCCAACACATAGTGGCGGGGTGTAAGATGCAAGCAGGAACATCATACACTGTATGCTGGCACTGTATACAAGAACATCTGTACCATGTATGGGCTAGACCCAAGTCCAGATGGGAGATTCCAGAGGAGATTGTGGAGAATAACAGGGCTAAGATCCTTTAGGACTTCCAGATCCAGATAGTCATGCAGGTACTGGCCAATCAACCAGACATTGTGGCAGGCCCACAACTAGGGTCTTTGTCACCCAGGGCAAACATGGATTCCATGCCCATTTTGGACCCCCCTCCCAGTGCGGTGCCTGGGGCACATGCCCCACTTGCCCCCCTCTAGTTGTGGCCCCGCATTGTGGTAGTAGACAAGGACCAGAAGACAGCAATGGTGATAGATGTAGCAGTGCCAAGTGACAGCAACATCAGGAAGAAGGAGTATGAGAAGCTGGAGAAGTACTAGGGCCTGAAGGAGGAATTAGAGAAGATGTGGAAAGTGAAGGCCAAAGTGGTCCCAGTGGTGGTAGGGGCACTTGGGGCTGTGACTTCCAAGCTGGGGGAGAGGCTCCAACAGATCCCAGGAACAACATCAGAGCTCTCTGTCTAGGAGAGTACAGTGCTAGGAACAGCTAAGATACTGCACGGAACCCTCAAACTCCCAGGCCTCTTTGGACAACGCTGGCTCTTTGGCCATGAAACGGAGATGAGCACTGCCCCCTAGTGTTGGACACGACTAAACGGGAACCTTTACCCTTTACCTTTATTGCATATGAAACATATCTGGTAACTGTAAAGGACCTGAGGTTGAGGGAGACACATACCACTCATAGGGGTGAGAAGGGATTTTTTTTATATGTATACACAAATACACATACATACAAAAATACAGTTAACAGATATGTTTCATATGCAATAAAGGTAAAGGGTAAAAGTTCCCGTTTAGTTGTGTCCGACACTAGGGGGCAGTGCTCATCTCCATTTCAGGGCCAAAGAGCCAGCGTTGTCCAAAGACACTTCCACGGTCATGTGGCCAGCATGACAGTCATGGAACGCTGTTACCATCCCACGGAAGTGGTACCTATTTATCTACTCGCATTTGCGTACTTTTGAATTGCTAGGTTGGCAAGAGCTGGGACCAGTGTGGGAGCTCACTCTGTCACACGGCGCCCTCGTCTCAAACCGCTGAACTTGCAATCTTCCAATCAACAAGCCTGGTGTCTTAACCACTGAGCCACCATGCAATAAAAACTATCAAATCACAATGTTTACAAAATCAGTTTATTTGTAAGGCATGTTTTACAAAGAAGGAACTCGTATAAATTCAAAGTTTATTGAGATTGCATCATTGTTTTGAATAAAACTATACTGGTCAGCATTAGGCACAGGAGAGAGCAATATTTCATTGGTATTGCTTATGCTTAATGCTGTGCCCATGTTATAGTGTGAATGAGTTAGGGCCTTGAACAACCGCAACAAAATCACTGTAATCTTCATTTTATTTTAATAAAGAAAACACACTGGATTCAGTTTAAATTAGCACATAATGCTCACTTGACTGAAGGATTTAGCTCACTGTATATTTCTTTTCTCTTTTTGGCCTTGGATTCATAGTCATAATTGTATCTTACTGTCTGGTTTGCATGAGGAGGATGAAGGACTTTTTCCTCCTGGCTTCTGTCACCTTCTAGAAAGAGAAGTACTCTGCATAAAATGTTTTTCAGCTGATTGTTTTAGCAGTCACATAATCCTCCCTTTGATGTCCAGAATCAAAGAAATCCTAATACCACCAGCATTTGGTAGCAGATATAGTTAAAGTCTCTCCCTTTCCTGCAAAGGAAACAGTGGTACAACTTATTACTCTATCACAATGAAACAATACGTTAAAAAAATGCATACAAAGTATTAGTAAAAAATGGGATGACTATTCTTTACAGGCCTACTTCTTAAGGTGGCGTCTCTGTCACCCTAATTTTTCGTGAATGCATGCAGTGGAAAAGAATTGCAGCATCTGTAACTTGCTGTTATGCGACTACCAGGTTTCCTGTCAGTTCTCTGCAATTTGAGAAGGCAGTAGGCTGTAGTGCTCCATAACAGAAAGGAAGAGTCACAACAGGAATGGTGTAAGTAAGTTTTAACTATGCAACTATCACAGTTGTTTGCTTAAAATATATATCCTGGACACAACAACAACAAAGTTCTTAACTATCCTTTCTGAAAACATTGGCAGAATGAAGCATTCAAGAGATTACTCATTGTGTTTGTTCCTTGAGTTAACAAGTCCTTGACACAACCTATAAATACTTAATTATTGTGTTTTCTGCAGGACTGTGGCTGTGTAGCCCACATAAAGATTTGTGCTTCCCATCAATATATCAATCTGTTCTAGCTTTGAAATAAACATTCACCAACATCTGTGTACTCAGAAAAGTTTTGTTTTGGGTTTTGTTTTGTTTTGGTTTTTTTTTTTTTGCTTTAGGGCTCGACTCCTGTTCCTGCTGAACTGAGCCAGTATTAAAATCAGAACTGATATCAGCTCAGTAGGCACCGGAGGACGGGTCCATCAACAGCCTGGAACAGCAACTGCTGCAAGGGGCAGCTCCCATATCAACAAAAAGAAAAGAGCATTTATTAGAAACAATAGCAATTTGTTAAGCTTATTACTCAGTTAACTTGCAGCTTAGATGCTTAAATGCTGATTTTGTTTACAAGACAAATGTATAAAATGCTACAGAGGATGAAAGAAGTTCTTGGGCTGATACACTACATTGGCATATTCTATGAAACTGCTATGAAAATCAAATATAACAAACCTCTTTTATAGTTGTTGATTACTTCTATACTGTAACTAAACCTGGATTTTTTTCCCATACAGGTTCTTTTCGTTCTTGATAGAAGGAAGCATACAAGTTTGGGACTTTGGGTGGCATCTTCATTGTTTATAGCCTGCAAACTAGATTCCATGAAAATATTTGCTATGATACAATCTCTGCAGGAGCAATCAGACTATGAAATTTTAGGAAAGGTTTCCATCTCAACTTCTCTTCAGGTGCAGAACTTAGCCACTGTGAACAAAGAGGAAATCAATCACTGTTCACCAATCAGCTAAGCTCTGCACCTCACTAGAGAGGTCTTCCTCTGAACATAGTTTAAAAAGCAGCTGAAGTCCTTCAATAGACTGTTCATTTTAAGGGTAGCAGGTTCCAAGAAGCCGCAAGAGACCATCATTGTGAATTAAGCCACAGAAGGTAATGTCATGGTTATGTGGTAATCCCTGGCAATGTGATTTTAATCTTAAATCACAAATCAGCATGCCAGGAACCCAAACAACCAAAACAGAAATGAAATCTGTACAAACTGGCAGCTGTAATAATAATTTTGTCCAGAGAACTGGAGACTTAAAAAAACCCAAACAAACAGCTTTTACATTTATTTCTTTTACAGGTTAGAATATGTTAGTGCTATAGATCAGCTCTAGAAACAATAAGAATGTGCACAAGTGTATTAACCATCTTTAATGAAGATTACTGATTTATTCTAAAACCGTATCAGGGCTAAATTAGACACACAATGGACCATTTAAAACTTTATATTCCTACCCTTTTAAAGAAAGTAAAACCAAAAGTGTTAACCAAAGTATTAAATTGCAAGATGCTACAGCAGTTCTGTTCATTCTACATGAAATAAGATGCTCAACAGCTATAGAATTACAAAGCAAATCACAGAATTGATGACATCTTTGTCTCCTGAAGAAGACTGACACAGGCAATTTCATAATCCTGGCAGTTCCATTTTGCATACATTAAAATTCCATACCTGAGACATCCCAACCTACACTTACAGTAGAGAATGCAGGCCTGGAAAGGATGCTTCAACTACATTTTAATTACTCCATACATGCATTATAGAATTACATCCCAGAAGTCAAACCGATGTGGGAAGTATTTTAGAGTTACATTTGTCTTATGACAGTACCAGAGTTATTCACTGTATATTTGTTAAGTATTTGGAACTGGTTTCTGATGTTCAAAGCATGATGTTCAATCAAAGCTACATTGTTCTTAGTTGTTTTTTTCTAAGATGCCCCTACCCCTTCAAAGTTGGCATTGGAGCCATTATACTTCATGTTTTATGAAGTTAAAAAGGATGCAGTAAAAAGTTGGCGTATTCTATGCCGAGAAAAATTCAAAAATGCATGTATATGCAAAGAGAAACATGCATTTCAAGAGGTTTTGTTTTGTTTTTAGTTGACTGGACTATCTAGCAAAGATTCTAGCAACTATGAGGAAAGAACTATATAGCTTGTAAATCATTATAGTCCATACAGAAACTTTTTATATAATCTGATATATATTCCATATGACTTGTTGCTGCATCCTCTTAGATAGTTGGAATTATCTTTTTTCTTGAAAAGACCATTGGTCAATTCAGGAAAAAAAGGGTATTTGCTCGCTGATAAAAAAGGATAATTTGAGGAAGGTTCTTCTTCTCCAATATAGCAACTACATCAAAAATCTTTTTACCCGTTCAGGCTATTCCGTTGTTTACTTTAAAAGAGTTGATACAATAGATCCAATAACATTAATTTGTTCATTTCATTCGTTCATAAGCTTTTATGGCACTGTTGCTGTTCCTTTGAAAGTACCCAGCTAAGTTATCCGAAAAAAATAAATCACCTTGTCAAATAACATTTCTGCCACTACTTTAGCTGAGGATGCATCCATGTGGTCACGGATTGCAGCAAAAGTTTTATATGCAATTTCTTGTTGTTTTGCATTCTCATTCAACATTAATTCTCCATAGAGGTAGACACCCATTGCCTGTAAGAGGAAGAAAGTCATCCTATAGCATATATCAATTTTGTGACACTGTCAAAACAACAGCTGTAACACATTTGTAATTTTAAAAAGACACCTTTTTTTTTCTATCATTAAAATTATTTGTGAGACTTTAGCACAGTACAACCAAAAGCATTTCTTCTGACACACAAGCAAAACTGAAATGTAATTATCGCTAAGCAAAACCCAAGTGAGCAAGTGGGTTTCTGCCTGAACCATGGAAATTTACTTCTTCCCTGTAACCATCCCCTCCTTGAATACAATCTGGAAGTTCCACAAACAGCTGCATGAGCAAGACCAGCCAATTTAGTATGTGATATTATTTTGCATGAGAAAGTTCCAAACTGTTCCAAAGTATTGTAGCATTTCAGAAGTATGTCTCCAAACCAAGTGATAAGACAAGATATTCAGTAACATTTCATAAGAACCTTCATATATCATATATGGGTGAAATCTTAGTTGGCTGAAATCATTCCTTGAAAAAATTCTGGAGACACAACATTTACTAAAAGGTACAGCTTGATGCTGAAGAGAAGAAATGCAATGTATCAAATAGATATGAAACAAAAATTAATTGATCCCAATGCAACAGACAGAAACAGAGGCAATTTGGTCCCAGTTAAAGCAATGGGAATTTAAGTCAGTTGTGACCAGTTAATTTTACAGGTTTCAGCCTTTTTATGGAAAGATGATTTCCAAAGTTGGAAAAGCTCAAATTAGACAATAGAAGGAAGACCCAAGTTCTGTTCACTGTTTTCTCATTTGCATTGTTGCCATTAGGAGCTAAAGCAGCACTTGAGGGAGGTCTGCATGTCTTCCTCAGTACCAATGGTGGCATGAAGAAAAGTCCTAATCCTCTCCTCCACACACTGTAGACTCATCTGCTTCTCTTCCTCCCTCCCCATAACTGTTTTTAAAAAGTACACAAGAGCTACAGTTCTATACTATTTTGAACTGGATGCTAAGAAAATTAGGGATTGGGGGGAAAGAAAGAGTAAAGTATCAAAATATAGACTAAAACAGTGAAATCAAAGAGTTTTGGAGACAAAAAGCAATGGATAGTTACAAAACTCACAATCACAGTACTTAAAAATTATGACAGACATTAATGGATAATAGTCTACTAATTATAACCTTGAGAGCTACACATGAAACCAGGATATATGAAAATACTTTATACAGACTTGAACCTTGATATCTCATAGGCTCTTGAGAGTCTTCTCCAGATGAAAGGGGATAGTTACCAGAGAGAAAATTTTCTCAGGAGAGATATCCTACTGTGAAATACTCTTCCCAGTGAAATTTGTCTTTCATCTTCCATAGTGCCAGACTTTTAAAAACCTGCGATTGTGGGTGGACTTCGTACACTTAGACAACCTACATTGTTTTTTAAAACTATTTTATCTTCTTTGTGCTAGAAATAATATGCTTTCTTTTGCACAATAAGGAAAAGGCCTTTGCTTATATTATTTTCAGCACCACAGAAGCCCAGCTTCACCTTAAATCAAGAATAATGTGGTATATTTGAAAGTATATATTAGCAAAATCTTTCTCAGAGCTAGGTAAGAAGAAAGAGAAATGGGTGAAACTAAAATTTCTCTCCTTCCTGTCATGCACCCATTGCTAACCCATGCAAACCTCTTTCACGGAGGAGAACTCTACATTATACACAGAAATAATCCAGCATATAGGCTTTAAATCGAATGGACATTATCATCTCTGCGATAGGATTCTAATAATCTACCACTTACTGCCAAAATGAATCATGAAGTCCACCACTGAGAATTCCCATTCTGATTTGATTATTTCCCCATTGTTTTCCATAGCTCAAACATCCAAGTTTAGTCTACACTGGAAATTCTGTTATCTTAAATGTTAACTGGTCATATTTGCATTTGGTTCAGACTTTTGAAGACTAAACCATCTTTCAAGACAGGAACGTAAAGAAACTGGTTTGATTTCAAATGTTATTCCAGAGTTTACATAACATTTTTTCTAGAAGATTCATAAAAAAAGCTATGGATAGGCTTTCGCAACAAAAAGCAGAAAAAAAAATCTCCATACACACTTTTAAAATACACAGTTGTTTATCTTGCACTTTAATATTTGTAGTGAATACTTAAAGCTACTGTATAGTTTAGAGCAACTGATTAATGCTTCTGACAATCCTGTAAGCAGTCTAATTATGTGAACAGCATAATATCAGAAGTGCTGAAGTCACACTTAGTTTTAATTTGTATTTCTCTGTATAAATTAATATCCCTCCCCCAATGGGCAACAATGGCAGAATAAAAGCTGAAGAAAATTCAACAGGGGCTGGAAGGAGCTTTCAGAAGCTGAGGCTGGACTTCTCTACCCCCAGAGCAGGAGATCCAATCTCAGTCAAGCTCCTAGGATGAAATCTCAGGGCCACAGCACTGGACCCGTAATCATACTATTAGCACAAGTTTGAACAAAGAGCAGGATTTATATTGGTGGAACCTTTTAAGATCACTTCCAATGTATCTATAGTGTATTTGTATACCATTTGGCAGTACAGAATGTGTGCATAAACAGTACTGACCTGGTCTTCCTTGAGGAATTTCTCAACATCAGCATACCCTGCCATATGCTTGTGTTTAATAATAATCTCACACCATCGATGTCGAACCTTTAGCAAGAGGGAAAAATAGGAAAATTATTTAAGCACTCATTAAAATGTTGCTAAGTGACATTTAAATTATTTCAATAGATGCTTTCCAGTATACATTTTAAAGAATTTTGATTCTAAGAGATGTATGCTTTTTTTTAAAAAGGCAACCTCCCTAAAAAACTCCACTTCTACCACATTTAAATTTTTAAAAGTAATTGCTATTTTCAGTACTATGCCTTACTTTTCATCACTAGATTGTTAATATTAACCAGGCATGTTAACAATACAACATGGCTCCATTATAATTTAAAAAGTAGAAGTCTAAAAAAATCAGTGTTAGAATACCAAATAACTAAAGATAAAATCAACATTTCAAACGAATTCAGTTTTTAATAGCATAATAAAAAATATTTCACCCTGAAAATGTTTTATTTATAAAGCACCTAAAATTATCTGATTTATTTAATCCAAATCATTGCTCAAAGTAAAGAAAATTATGTGAAGTTATATATGAGGAAATGCTAAAAATGGCAACTGCTCTTACAGTGGTCAGATTTAAGCCAGAATTCATTAGAATTTGTGGAAAGAAGATACAGGCGGGTGGCCTTTCATGCCACTAAGAATGACGAAGAAAACCAAAGGATCTCTGTCCAGGGTCTGTTCAGCATTACATCTAAATTGGGATGCTTAAGAGGATGGGAGGAATGGATATCATCCACAAAATTGCTCGGGCGTTGTGGCACAGAACTGTTTTCACACACATCCAGCTTGGGAACTGCTTTCCCATGCTATAGGCAAGAGTGTGTATGAACATGCAGATTAGTGGACCCAACCATGTGGAGCTCTCCATGAAACAATTGTCCCCCTCCCTCCTAGGGATTATATTCAACTGACTGTAGCACTTATATTCATATTCCCCTCCAACACACACACACACACACACACACACACTTCAATAGTCCTGTGCTATACTGGGTCAATGGCACTCTTTTTTAACTAGGGTCATCTTACATCACTCTCCCAAAGACAGAAATTGAGACAGAAAGTTGTTAAACAGTCTGAAGAAACAAGGCAGGAGGTACTGTGGTTGTCCTCAGTTCATGCATAGAAGTTGTCTTCCAAGCAGCAGGGACCAGTTCTGTCTCTTCCAAAGCTCTATGAAGTTTTTGGGCCTCCACAGGGAAAACCCACAGATTATTCAAAACCATAGTGAAGACTCAGCAATTTTTATTCTGTTAAAGAATTTTGTTAAGCCAAGGTTTTACTATCATCTCCATCATCTTCTCAGCTATAATGAACTACCTCTTTCAAGACAGGTTTTTACTTATTGAGCAAATATGGAATAAAAGGCATATCTTTTGCAAAGTTGCTGATGTCAAGAGAGGTTATTATCAACTACTCTCCCACTTCACCCGGGTGTTTCCTCTCCCTATTCTATGGCCACAGAAGGAATAGAACTGCAAAGGGCCACCATGCTGCACAACTGATAAAATGTCATGTTTCAATAGCAAATTAATGAGTAGCTACAAAAGACAAAATACTAACAATTTAGTAGGATGTGGTGAAATGGGCAGAACAGTTTCCATTTATTTGTTTGTAGGTTTTTTATTTATTTAGGCAGGCTCTACATAGGAATTAGGATTAAAAAACAAACCAAAGAAGCAATATATTCAGTGCTTTGCAGCTTATTCTTAGTTATTGTTGGAATATAAGCAATTGTGGAATAAAATGAGAACTGGTTCATTTTGCTGACTAACCGTCTTTCCACATGGCACAGCTCAAACCTGATCAACAACCTCAGGGCCTTTCCTTGCGGCACCTGCCGCAAGGTGCCAGACCTCTTTCATGCTTCCCATTCCTCAAATTAACAACTTGTAAACACACCCAATTTGGACTTAAGCTTTGGCTGCTCCAGAGGCATTTGCCGAAGTGGAGAAAATGGTTGATGTCTTATTTCCAGAAGTGGTTCTGAGTTTAGGTTTTGACTGTCTATATAGATGTAAACAACATGTCTGTGGCTGCAACTTCAAGCATATCTATCTGATAATAAGCCACTCAAACACAATGGGTTACAATCAAACAAATTGAACCTAGGTTTATAATCTGGTTTGGCAAACTATTCAGATATAATGTGTATTATGGCTTATCAAACTAGGCCATTATCCATTTAGACAAACATGTGAAGGAAGGAGCAAGTCCATAAGAACCTTTTCCTAATTCTCCATAACTGGCCTGGAGGATGAAAAAAAAATCTTACTTCAGAGTATAGTCATTTTTTATTTGGTAGTAAATCACTGAAAACAATGCCCTTTATGAGTTATACATATAGTAAGTTCATGTGTTTGTTTAGGATAAAAATGAGAACATTTAATTAATCTCCACTTGGAAAAAAATATGTCACATACTTACGATAATGAGCTTGCAAAATTAGCATTTGCCTACTTTGATAATGCCTCCTTAAAGTAATTACTCCAACAAACATGTTCAGTTATAAGCTTGAGAAATGCACAAACAAGAAAATACAAGAAGAAAACAGCTTACTCTGACTTGCAAATATGATCTAAAAGGCAAGTAATTCAGAACATATGCTTGATTTAAAACAAAAACTATTTCTTTGGTCTTTAAAAAGAGTCCACCAACTTCAGGGAGTTAATAGCTGGTTTTAATTTGAAAGATGTCAGAAAAAAAATTGAATTGTAAATTATTTAACATTATAATACAAAAGAAATAAAAGATCCTATACAATATATTATTAAAACTTCAGAGACTTTCAGATCCTTATAGTTTCATAAATTTATTCAAACCAGAATAAAAATCAGCTGTCAAGAACAGACTCATTCGCATATTCAAACTGCATATACTTCCTCCTATCTCTAGATAAGAAAATTGTACAGAGAAAAAAATATGTACTGACACACTTTTGCTGCTACTTCCCTTCCCGCAGTATCAAAACAAAAACAAAAAGCTCACAATCACAGAAATTACTTCTTATGGCAAACAAGATCAACCTTGACATTATTAGGAGGGATCTTAAGGAAGTTATAACCACTCCTGATAACTGCAAGGATGAAGAGCAGTTTATTTAATAAACATTAAGCAATTTGCAAAATAAACAGTATTACCTCTGCTTAAAATGAAAGAGCTAAAGAAATGATTAGAGACATTAACATTTAGATCAAAGATTAGGTTATCCTGTAATTAAGAATTCACATAATAATAGTTTCCAGATGATCAGATGCACAGTAATAGCACTCCTGCTAAAATAGCTCTGAATTCAACTACCATAACCAGCTGTATTACAGTAAACGTTCACATGCTACCGAACACATCTTGCAGAGTTAGTTTCATCTGCTCCCCATCTCTCACACTGCTCAGATTAACATATATCGTTCCCCCACACAAACATGTCAACCACTGAAAAAATGGTTGGTTGAGGCCCATAGAGAAGATTCCATGTTCAACTCCAAGATTTCCAGCTAAAAGATCTCATTTCTCAGAGTAGAAATAACATCATATGAACCCACAACCCTCAGAATACTCTGAGTCAACAGAGCACTGGAAGGTATCAAAGGCAGCTACGTTACTTGATATAGAAGTAACCAGGAGTGCAGCATTTTGGATTCAAGGGGAAAAGGTGGTTCAAAACATGTGGGGGCCTTCATGTAGCACCTGGGATCAACTCCTTAAAGCAACTGTTTTCTTATCCAAGAATCACAGGGCTGCCACCTGCAGCTGCAATGTAATCCTGGGTAAAAGCATGGATCCTAGTGTGTCCTCCCATGCTATCTGAAACACTGTTTTTCCTTTGAAACTAAACTGCTGCATATCCATGAACTGCTGCAACTTTTGAGGGGAAATATTATATTTTTATCACTTTTCTAAATCAGTGTCTTCCTCTGGTGTAGCTGTAATTTAAGAGTGTTTCTATGTATGTGCATGATCAATAGAAAGAGAGAGGGAGAGAGAAATATGTGTTCTCCACAATTAGTGATCACACTGTAAAAATGATGAAATCCCAACATAGCATCATGGAGTCAGATCTGACTGTGTGGTATTATCTATAAAGGCAAACAAAACCTACTTTGAAGGTAGCTGGGAAGAAAGGAGGAATACAATTGATCCTTTCTGCTTGTATCCATTGGATACAATTGCTAAGTAATGAAACCTTTCCCTTTTAACAATTGTGGTTAAATACAGGTAGGAATTCTCATTAGGATGTACAGCTCACCCACACCCAACTAATCACTATATCCAGTTGCATCTGAGTGAGCCATCACTGGCCTGGATTCCTTTGCCCTACATAACCTATCTTTTGGGAAGAATGTTTATACCCTTATATGAGCAAACTTCAAAAAGAAAAATGTAATTAATTAGGACACTTGCATATCCACAAAACATCCTTTCCCCACTCTGAATTGAGATAATCTGCTCAGTTGAGATGATACAAATACAACAATTACAATATTGTATAATCAGTTATATTCTTCTTCTAACAATGACTGTAGAATAATTGGATATATACAATCAACCAACTATATACCTTCAATATGTTTCATTAAAATTATCGCTTTTAATATGTGCTTTCTAACTGCTGCTTCTTGAGATTTACTCATCCCTGGACATGGTTCTCTTTCAATAGATGTTTAGTTTACAACATTTTCAAACTGCTGTAGGAAAAGTAATTATAGTAAATTAAACATTGCACTTGTATCAGCTCAGAAACCTTAAAGAAAACATTATTCTCAAAAGCCAGTGTTCAAGACAACTAATTCTAAGTGCTATATAAAATGAATAATAATGTGCATTCCCATTTAAAAATATATACTGTAGATTAAAGAATGCTATCTATGCTAGGGGCATGTCATTAATTTTTACAGTGGGTCTATCTTTTCTTTTTTCTTTATTTATGAGAATTGTATAGACTAGAGTTCTTAGCTAAATGGTGTTGAGAGCAGAGGAAACAAAATATATATTACACTCCAGATTTATACCCATATCTGTATTTCTCTCTATTACAGTTACTAACAGAACAATAATATTAAAATGCTAAAGGAAAACACAGTGACTTCTATCTTCTTCAGCTCTTTTGATATGAATAAGAGCATGCAGCAGTCAATTATTAAACCTACTTACTTTTCTGACTATTTGATTGTAAAGTCTGTTAGCTACCCAGTATATTGTGCAGTGGCATTACCACATATGCTTTGTGATTCCTGTCTAGCTGGAAAGGGACAGGTTAAGCCTCCTATCTCCAATGCAAGAGCCCTCCATATACAACTTCACTGAAGCAACTTGTAGTTTTATCCTGTGCAGTTTGCTCAGTACAGTAAGCCACATGATGGCTAAGCAGATACCAAGTTTTCTATTGTATCATGTTGTGATTGTGACCATGGTCTCTTTCTTCAAGAGATGCAGTTCCTATCAGTGATTCTGGGTTGTTTGCCTTGGAACAAACCAGAGATAAAAGGCACTATTTGATCTCAGTTTCTTTTTCAGCCTTGTTCTGAGAGGAACACAAAAGAAACCCAAAAAAGAGTCATCTGTACTTTATTCAACAACCCAGCATGTGCAATCTAAGCAGGCTACAGCAGCTGGCTGCTCATTCATCATAAACTGAGCTTACCAGGACATGTGAATGCAATTCCAGAGTTATTGAAAAACTAACACAACCTCATATATCACCAAAACCCTTAACTCCAAAAGCAGTTATAAAAAAAAGTGTCCCCATATCATTCTTACCCAATAACCAATATTGCTTATTACTATTAACCAAATGTTTAATCACTTATCTCAAAGGAATTGGCCGAGCAATAAAAATTAGCGCCAGGGGTGGAAGGAATAGAAAAAAAAATCAGCCTAAATATCAAGAGATTATCAGAAAAGAAAATGTCTTCTTTTGGCTCTGCATATTTTTCTATATATGATGCTCTAATCTTCCTGCTGAAAATTAAGGCACCTCACAGAATCTGCTTCTCTGAGGTATCTATAGCAGCACTCATTTAATGCAGGGAACAGGAATTATAGAGATAATGCAGAAACTTTCTTCTAAACATGACCGATTGATTGATTGACAGATCGACTAAGTGCCATCAAGTCGTTTTCGACCCCTAGCGACCACATAGATACCTTTTTCTCCATGACAATCTATCCCTAACCTGGTCTTTCAGGTCTTCCAACAGTGCAATCATCACCACTGTAACTGAGTCCATCCGCCTTGCCGCTGGCCATCCTCTTCTCTTTCCTTCCACCTTTCTCAGAGAGCCTTCTCCAGAGAGCTAGGTCATTTAGGACAACTTTGGATTGATTTGTTCAAAGAGCCATTTGTTAATATTCTTGGCTCTCCACAGTATTCTCAGGAATCTTCTCCAACACCAAAGCTGAAAAGTGTCAATACTCTTCCTATTCTACTTCTTCAAGGTCCAACTTTCGCTTTCATAGAGTATCAGAGAGAATACCATGGCTTGCATGATCCTGATCTTTGTAGGTATAGAAACATCAAGGCATTGGAATATATTGTCCAAGGCCTTCATGGCTGCTCTACCAAGTGCTAGACTGTTTCTTGACTGTTTCTTTCTTCACTGTTGAAAGTTGATCCTAAAAGGCAGAAGCTATCCACCAATTCAATATATTCACTGTCAATTCTAAGGCTGGATGTTCTACCAGTTGTCATTAGTTTGGTCTTCTTTATATTTAATGTTATACACAATGAGATGACATACACACACACACACACACAAATACACACACACAGTATATATTTCAGTATTGACTTTTGGAGGGGAGGCTGTATTTATAATTCTGTTCCATGCATTTAAACCATTCAGCACTATGACCTCAGTATCTTTATAATCCCCTTCTTTTCATAAACTATTTCTGAGAGCAGGTATATTCTACCATTAGAATACAGACAAATAGGCCAGTCGGTTAAGTATAGGGAGGCCAGAATAATGCCAGTCTTGCAGACTGCTGAATATGTGTATCAGCTTATTAGTAAGGACTGCTCCCATTGTTTAATTGATCCCTGCTTTATGCTTTAAATGCTTTAGAAAAATGCCTGCTGGGGAGTTCTCTAGTATGTTCAAACCCATAGGACACAAATTATTCCAAATCACAACCCTAGATGCTTATTTAGGGACACCTAAAAAGAAACACCATACAGCTTATTGTTCTGAGGAAGCATTTAGCTACACTTCTGATCTTCAGTACTAAAAATGAAATATAGTGCAAACAAGAATAAATTAGTACTTTACAGTACAGCTTCCCAACTACAAGATGAATATCATACTGATATTAGATTATATCACAGTATTTGAAATTACACCCCAGGCTAACCTTCCACTTGCATCAAAAGAACAACTGTATAGCTCATAACAGGATGTATACTAGTATCTTATCTCAACAGCTAAGCTTCATTTACAGAGTATCACTAGCCTACGTTGGATGCTGTATACTCTCCCCTTGTTTATTCAACTTATATGCCAAATATATATTAAGGGAACCTGGATTAGAAGAAGATGAGTGTGGTCTTAAAACTTGGGGAAGAAACATCAATAACCTGTGCATAGAGAAATAATGGGACTAAATTAAAGAAGACCAAACTAATGATAACAGCAACCAGCCTTAAAACTGACAATGAAGATATCAAAGTGATAGATAACTTCTGCCTTTTAGGATCAACTATCAACATTAAAGGAACCAGCAGTCAAGAAATATACCACAGAATAGCACTTGGTAGAGCAGTCATGAAGGCCTTGGAAAAGATACTCAAATGCCATGATGTGTCTATACCTACAAAGATCAGAATCATGCAAGTGATTCTGATGGAATCTATGGAAGCAAAAGTTGGATCTTGAAGAAACAGAATAGAAGAATATTAACTCTTTGGATTTTGGTGTGGAGAAGACTCCTGAGAATGCCATGGACAGCCAAGAAAACAAACAAATTTCTTTCTTTCTGAAATATCCAATTTTGGGTTTTCAAGGATGATTTCAGATGAGCAACTCCCTAGTTCTAGCAGCTAAAAGACACTATGCACTTGCTCCGTTTTTCCCCTTCTGCCTGTGTTTTTAACGGAAGGAAGAAAGAGATGGAAGCTGCGTTAGAAATACACAAGCAGTTTTGCCTGAAAGATATTATTATATGCAGCCCTCCCAACAACATTTTTGGAATGCTTCAAGATAAAGCACCCCCAAAATAGGGAAAAAATCATTTTCAATTTGACAGTTTGAACTCCACATTTATTTATGTAACAGATAATAGGGCGGCTTATCTTCTGTGTACATAAAATAAGATGACTATCTATACAAAAACAAAATTGTGGATAATTTATTTATATGTTCATTTGTTTTTTGCTTCCCTCCAGGAACTCCCATATGCTACACTGCACTCTTTTCTCCTTTTTTAACCCTCACAATAACTCAGTGAAGTAGGTTAGAGAGAGGGAGAATGACTGGTCTTCAGCTTCTCTGACTGAGGTGTGGCCTGGGTCTTCCCAGTCCTAGTCTAATACATTAACCAGTATATACACTGTCACAGAGTTTTAAAATAAAGTGAAATTTTAAGACAGACATTAATTGGAAGAAAAACAAAATAATTTAGTCATGGCTTTGTTCCAAAAAGGTGTGGGGGTTTTTTTTTTTAACAAATGCTGTGTGGTAGCAAACTTGCCAAAGGATTAGGCAGAACAGATGAGACACTGCCCAATTCAAAAACTGGTAAACAGAAGTACTGCTTTGTGGTAAACATGTTCTCTGATGCCTGCCAGATTTTTCATGGTTTGGGAGATGGATAGAAGTTATCTTCTTCTACACAAAATTTATTTAAGAAAATCAAGAGTTCTGTACAGTTTATAGTAAGGTAACTCTGGTTTGTGAAATAAGATCTCATAGTTTCATATGATTCTGTAGTACAACAGAACAGTTGTATAAGGGTTATTAGACATCACTGGAAATTATACCTTAACTTGCATTTTTCATATTCTCTGCAAAAGCAGTCTGCTCCTGTTCCTCCTTTTCCTCGCTCCCCTGCCCTTCCAAATATTCACTCTGACCATCTTGATACTCACAGTGTCTTAAGCTGCTTAAAGCAGAAAAATGTAATGAAATCAAGTTCTATCTACTATGAGAACTTCTTTAAATGGAGTAATTCAAGAACATATACATGAAAGAAATGACAACTTATTTGAGAGCTAATTTTATATTATGGATAGGATCGATTCCCCATGGGGAATGGGATGATCATACTATTTGCAAAGAACCCAGGGAAGAAAGGACAAAAGAATTCCTGATTCTGAGTGAGACTGGAGATAGCCTAAACACATGAATAATGGAAATTTAAATGTTTGTGAACATTTCTCTAGAGCCAGTTTGGTCTAGTGGTTAAGGTACCAGGCTAGAAACCAGGAGTCTGTGAGTTCTAGTCCCACCTTAGGCATGAAAGCTGGCTGGGTGACCTTGGGCCAGTCACGCTCTCTCAGCCCAACACACCTCACAGGTTTGCTGTTGTGGGGAAAAGAGGAGGAGGAAGGAGTATTAGGTATGTTTGCTGCCTTGAGTGATTTATAAAAATAATAAAGGCGGGATAAAAATAATAAATAAATAAATAAATATTTCAGCAGATCAATTCTAGCTTCAGCTCCTCATAGTAAACTGGAAGTAACAACCTCCTAGTTCTCTAGATAATTTTGAAAATAAGAAAATAACTCTTCATTTCAGGTGAGCCCACACCACATTCAACTGCTGCATGAAGCATGGCTGGTGAATTAAATAAGGCGGCCCCTTTTCAGTGCAGTTTTCAGAATGAAATTCTGTCACTTGGGAAGCCCATCTGGCTCACTCTTCTGAATTTGTAGAAAGTGAAAGCACATTATTTAGTGTGACTTTAGTTGCTGTTCTCAGCTCATGGTTTACAGTGTTTTGGCTAAGGCACACTTTGTAGTTTTAATTTTGCTGGTTTGTTTAGGTTTGTTGCTTTAAAGGTCTATTTGTGTGTGTGCGCGTGAGCACACGTGTGCTGCTTTGGGAACTTTTGGGGAAGAAAAACAAGCAACCAAAATGATATTGGTGGAAAGGATGTGAATCCCTGAAATAATAAAGGTAAATGCCACTCTAGACAGTTTTGACATTCCAAAACTAGTTTAAACTGTGCAAATACACTCCTGGCCATTGCAAATCCAGCCCTTCACTTACAGTGGGATTATATAAATCATTAGATACATTCAGAAATCCCTGTGTCTTTACTTCCTGATCTGCCTTTTGACTGACCAGAACCAGGTCAGTCTTTCTGGCTTAAGTTGACTTTCTTTACCCTTATCCAATTCTTAACAGACATCAGGCACCAGTTGAGAATTAGACTAAAATGGACTGATAGAAATCAGTCTTCCCCAGTTTGATGCCTTTCAAAGATGGCTATGCTTATTTGGAATTTGGGGAACTGTCATCCATACATTTGTACGGCAGTAAGTTGAATAATAAGAATAATAGTTGAAAAGAAGAAAGTAAGGATAATTGATATGACAATACCAGGGGATAGTAGAATAGAAGACAAAGAATTGGCGAAGATCACAAAGTATCAAGATCTGAAAACTGAAGTTGAAAGATTATGGCATAAACTGTCAGCGGTGGTCCCAGAGGTTATTGGCACACTGGGTGTCATACCAAAAAGCCTTGGGCGGCACTTGGAAAATCTGCACTTGACAAAATTTCCATCTGTCAATTACAAAAGGCCACATTGCTTGGATCCACACATATACTACACTGATACATTAAAACATCCTAGGTTCTTGGGAAGACTCAATGAGAATGAAGGCCAATAGCTAAAGAATTGGCAGCTGTGATTTCACGTTGTTGGGTATAATAACAATAACAATAAATTTGTATAACTATAAAACTGATGGAACAGGTTTTATTTACCATTTAAACTTGTAATTTTGTCTAAAAACTATTATTATATGCTACCAAGGACAAATTATGCCAGATTTAGACTCTTTTCTGTCAGCAGAAACATGCCCCTAGCAGAGTTCTGCTCAGGGCATTTCTGCTGAGGGACACACGGGTAATGATTTTTGCCAATTTCCCCTATTTCTAACTGGATTAGATGGGCCAGATGGAGAAATTAAGAGAAATAAAGTTATTGTTTTCATCAGGAGCCAAAATTCTCTTTTAACATCTAGCTTATTTTCACATAATGTATGTGAAATGCTTTAAATATTTCCATCCCTCCCCACGACGTTTAGGCAGTGATCTTTCATATCATTACTGCTGAAGTATCAAAGGCTGAAGTAGGGATATTTGGCAAGCAAAGGCCATCTTCTTCCACTGAGCTCATTCACTCCCTGGTTCTCGAAAAAGGGACATTGCCTGGCCTTGACAGGAATTGGAACCAAGGCCCAATGCTGTTATTATTATAAAATAATACAGACTGGCTTACTAATGGGTATAAGTGAAGATCTGTAAGTTTGTAACTTAGCCATGTCATTCATTCGATGATGACATGCCCAAAGATACAGATTGCAGTACTCACATACTGTAACTGAGAGTGACATGAACTTGATTAGTGTGTATCAAAATAATTTTTTTCTTCAGCAAAGGATCGTTACCTTGTCGTGGTGCTGGAGCTTGAGCACCTCAATGATGCCATGAGCTAAACCGTGAAGGGCCACCCAAGACGGGAAGGTCATGACAGAGAGGTCAGACTAAATGCGATCCCTGGGGAAGGTAATGGCAACCCACCCCAGTATTCTTGCCATGAAAAC